>NW_019651503.1:0-672 GCF_002806865.2 Cucurbita pepo subsp. pepo
CTCCCAGGCATCCCGGCCGTCACCAACAATGACCTCGCTGTTTTGACAATGGTCTGATTTCGGCGCTCTACCACTACGTTCTGTTGGGAGGAGTAGGGTGCCGTTAGGTGCCGTTGTATGCCGATCTCGTCGCAGTACTTACTGAAACTTGCCGAGGTGAATTCTCCGCCTCGGTCTGTGCGCAGCATTCGCATCTTTTGTCATCGACTAACAGAAGGAAGAGACTCTTACCGCCTGGGGTTGCCGGCTTGATGGGCCCGCAGATATCGCCGTGTACAAGCTCCAACGGCTCATCGGCTCAGTAGGATGTTCGAGACGGAAAGAGTGTGCGCCTCTGTTTGCCGATGAGGCACCCGTCGCACAGCTTGTTCACGCCTTTGATTTCTGGCAAGCCGTGCACCAACTCCTTCTGTAGCTTTTCTAGTGCAGGAAAGTTTAAGTGCCCGTACCTTGCGTGCCACCTCCAAGATACCTCTTCGGTCTTGGCCGAGAGGCTGGCGGGTTGGTTTATCTCTAACTCCAGGATGTAAAGACGGTTTGTCGTGCGCCTTGCCTGCGTGAGCAGCCGTCGTTGATTATCGCAGATTTTGAGTAGTCCGCGCTCGATGGAAATGAAGCAANGCGGGTTGGTTTATCTCTAACTCCAGGATGTAAAGACGGTTTGTCGTGCGC
>NW_019651504.1:0-672 GCF_002806865.2 Cucurbita pepo subsp. pepo
TTTTAGCTCTAATTTGAGTGAACCAAAAAATACGTTGAAATGGTTATTCCCAACCTTATTTATGTTATGGACAAAATACTGAGAATTGTTAATTAATTAATTAATTAATTTAAGATTAAGAAAAAAAAAAATCTCCCCTTTTTTAGGGTGACAAACAATCAAGAAAATACTATGAAATTCATAAAACCATAAAACTTAAAATAATGCACATGTCCCAATAATAATATGGATGCATCATCATNAACTCAAATCCATATTCTCCCTACGTTAATGCTTCAATGAATTATGAAACATCACAACAACCAAGTGATTCATTAATAAAATAACAAATTTATAGCATATTTTTCCTAATTTTCTCCTTTGTAATCATGAAAAAGAACAATAAAAAATAAAAGAATGACATGCTCCCCTAGGAACATGTCTTTAAACAAGATTATAAAATTTAAGATATATCACATCGAATAGTACCAAACTCAAATTCAAGATATATCACACCGAATAATACCATATACCACACCGAATAATACCAAGCTTAAGCCTATTTTTGCAAAAAATTCTTCATTTAACGGCTTANCCGAATAATACCAAGCTTAAGCCTATTTTTGCAAAAAATTCTTCATTTAACGGCTTAGTAAAAATATCTGCTAATTGATTATTAGAGTTTACAAAATC
>NW_019651505.1:0-671 GCF_002806865.2 Cucurbita pepo subsp. pepo
AAAGTTTCCACACTCTTATAAGGAATGTTTCGTTTCCCTTTCCAACTGACGTGGGATCCCACAATCCACCTCCTCTAGGGCCAGCGTCCTCGCTGGCACACTGTCCAATGTCTGGCTTTGATACTATTTGTAACAGTCCAAATCCATCACTAGCAGATATTGTCGGCTTTGGCTCGTTACGTATCGCCGTCAGCCTCACGGTTTTAAAACGCGTCTGTTAGGTAGAGGTTTCTACACTTGAATGTTTTGTTTCTGGATCTCAAAAAATATATGCAAATTCTTTCCAAAGTCCCATCTATCTTTTTTTTCTTCGGTTCCTTTCAGACCAAATACTCCAAAGAATAGCTTTGGCCGCATTTCTTCATCATAGTTTAGCTTTTTTTCTTCAAGTTCGTAGCTCATAAGTTGAATTTATTCTCAAGCTTTTATCAAACACCCATGCCAAAATGAAAGTCTTGAAAAGCTGTTTTCAAATCTTACCATTGTAAGGACAGTGAATAGATAAGTGAAATTAATCTTCACCTGCTAAAGACAGTGGCTGAACTGAGCTATTCAACGTCAAAGCAAGGTACTTCCAACTCAATGTTGTCCTCTGTGTTAAGTTTACTCAAATAAGCTAGTTTTTGGAACAGAAAAGACCGATAATTATCTTCTTTTTTTTTTTTTTTTTT
>NW_019651506.1:0-671 GCF_002806865.2 Cucurbita pepo subsp. pepo
ATAACCACCTACTATATATAAATATCTACCATATATTTCTCGGACTTCTATAAAGGCATTGGTCGTATGATTGCTATCTTCTTATTTAAGAGGCATAAAAAATAGTTATTTACCTCGTTTCCTCTCGAGCTCTTGATCAAGCTCTTCTTTCCACTTCCTCTGTATTTCAGAATAGTGTTTACTGCTAGATCAGAAAACACGTTACTCACCCAGATATCAAGAATGCTACAGATGTTAATGATACTAAGCCTGCTAAAAGAACATCCAAAAGTTCAAACCTCGGACTACCAGCTTCGGGCTGACCATCAACTAGAAGTCCTTTCCAATCATTGAGTTGTGACCTCTGATCATTTGCATTACCCCTGCTGCTGCTATCACTCCCTGGAGTCCCAGTGCCAAAGGCATCGAATGCTGGGGATAGATGACCGGGACTTCGACTTGGTGACCGACTTTTTGGGGGCAATTTCAAGTATTTAGGAGTAGTTTCATCTTGTTTACTCTCTACAAAAACTGGAGAGCAGGATGCATTCAAACTATTATTGTAAAACTCCTCATATAGTGGTGACTGCAGTTTCTTCAATTCAAGAGCCTGAGGCATTGAAATCATGTACAACAATTTAGATCAAACAGGTTCATTTAATAAAACTGCAGAGAAGGGGATAATTAGAAAG
>NW_019651507.1:0-671 GCF_002806865.2 Cucurbita pepo subsp. pepo
AAATTGCAATTTAATATATTCGATATATTAAATATAAAGATACAAAAATACATTTAAGTTAATCCGTTGAAATGGGAGAAAAATATATTTATTGCTTTTGATATACTAAATGTTAAAATAATCCATGTATATTGATAATTGAATGAAAATATATATTTGAAAATTGAACGAGATTTAAATTAGTTTAATATATATTAGAATATCTTATGACATTTAAATATGATTGGGGAAAGATGTTATATCCTACCATGTTAGATATTCAAATATATTATTTGGTAAATATCCTCAAATAGCGGTAGAGAAGACCCTTGGGTTGACCCAAAAAGTATCTCACGTTTCCTCCGTTCCAGTATTCTCTCTAAAAGTCTCTTCTCCCATCCTTGTAGATTTTCTTTCAAGAAGCAACCACAAGCCTTGACTTTGTGTTCGATTCCTAGCGATGAATACTTTACGGTGGAGATTCAACTATTGGAGAAGTTGGAGCAAGTAGATTAAAGATCTGCGAGAACTTTCTCCATATTTCTTCAATGTAGTTTGTTTAACATTTTGTTTTGTTTAATTCTAAGTAGGATCAAGAACGATTCTAATACTTTCGGCGCGCTAGTTAAACGTTTAGGTTTGGTAAATAACTTGGATATATTTTTAATGATTCAAATTTAATTCAACGTTTA
>NW_019651508.1:0-671 GCF_002806865.2 Cucurbita pepo subsp. pepo
CAACAAAAGCTATGTATGTTGATGCCAGTAACATGGTGCTATCAAATGTGATGGATTTGCATACAACACCTTCTCTCACTAAGATATTACGTTGCTACAAAAAAATAGAGTTTTTTTTTTTTTTTTTATATCATTCTTATTCTTTTTTACCTTGACTACAAGGACAAAAAAGATTAAAACTCAATTTTTTTTTTCATTTGGTAAAAAAAATTACTTTTTAATCTTGCATTTTAAACCTCTAAAGAAGTACCATCCATAAATTTAATACTTTATCAATTTTTTTAATACATACAAAAATGAATGGTCCAACTTTAAACTTACATAAAAGGAACTAATAAAATATTAAATTAATTGTTACAAAAGCTAGCCGCTAAGAGGGTTGAGAAAATTAAGAAAGTTTTGTAGGTCACCTTACCTTTTACACCTTGGTAGGGAAGATATTCTCCCATAACTAAAATACTATTTGTATGTATATATAAGAGATAGAATCCAAATACTTTGTAGAAAAGGGTGAGAGATCTTCAAGAAGAACATGAAGTCTCTAAGCACATTCTGTTTAATCGTGTTGGTTGCTTTGACATCAAACAATTTGATGAGATTTTCTTTTGCAGAATCTAAACAACAATGGCAGTTCACCAAATGGAAAGTGACTATTTTAAATGAGATGACTA
>NW_019651509.1:0-671 GCF_002806865.2 Cucurbita pepo subsp. pepo
CAGAGAGTTAAATAAGAGAACCATAAAGAACAAATACCCTCAGCCTAGAATAGAAGACTTGTTCGATCAACTAAGAGAAGCAACGATATTTTCTAAGATAGATCTGCGGTCAGGTTACCATTAAATAAAGAGTAAAGAAAAAGACGCACCAAAGACAGCATTATAGGACAAGGTATGATCGCTTTAAGTTCGTGGTATGTCATTTGGCCTCACCAATGCTCCAGCTGTGTTAACGGAGTTAATGAACCGAGTGTTTAAGAACTGTCTAGACACTTTTGTGATCGTGCTCATTGATGACATCCGAGTGTACTCGAAAATAAACTTGAAACACCAGGAACACCTCTGAAAAGTCCTAGCCACCCTAAGAGAGAACAAGTTGTATGCAGAATTTTGGTTACGATAAGTCTCTTTCCTAGGATACGTGGCGACCAAGGACGGAGTATCCGTAGATTCTACTAAGATCAAAGTGGTCACAAAGTAGGAACGCCCAACTTCGGTAACATCAAAACAGAGTTTCATGGGACTAGCGAGATACTATCGAAGGTTCGTGTAGGACTTTGCTAAAATAGCCTTGCATTTGGCACAGTTATCGAGAAAAAGGGTACCATTTATATGAAATGATGCTAGTGGGGCAAGCTTCCAGAACCTAATAGAGAGATCGGTAACCGTCC
>NW_019651510.1:0-671 GCF_002806865.2 Cucurbita pepo subsp. pepo
TTAAACTTATGATCATCATTAATATCTAATTATTTTCTATTCCCGGTGCTCGCCTCCCAAACTTAACATCATCCTCTCTCTCTCTCTCGGTCCTGGTCTCTTCTAGATCCATTTTCATTTATTTATTTTTCTGTTTGTTAGGTTGGAGAAGAGAACAAAATATTTTTTATAAGAGTGTGAAAATTTATTTCTAACCGACTCATTGTAAAATGGTAAGATTGATGTCGATATGTAATGGGCTAAAACGAACAATATCGGCTAATAGTGAACTTATATTGTTACATTTCTCTCTTTAAAACATTATTCGTCTGGAATATAGTTTTAGCGTTTTAATTGTTGAGGTTAATGGTTCTTGTCTCATTTTAAGTGTACGGTATTTTACTAATAAATTCTATGCAATTAGGATAATTTATTAAAATTATTAATATAAATAATTTAATATTCTAATGAAAAATATATATTTTAACTGATTAAATTATACTTAAATTCAGTACATTTTATTGAAAAGAATTTAAAAGATAAGATATATAAAATGGGAAGATGACATTTACAATTTTTAATTGATAAAAGCAACGTATTATTAAATAAAAACAAAGGACAACAGTTTATCTTTCAGATTTAAAAAAAAGAAACCAACATTTACCGACCCATTTAGAAAACACTCATTTTAT
>NW_019651511.1:0-671 GCF_002806865.2 Cucurbita pepo subsp. pepo
ATAAAAAGTGGAGGTTGATCAACAGAACATCGAAGATCGTGATAGAATTAAGTGAAAACACCCAAAATCGGAGCTCACGGGTCAGACATATAAATAGTAATACACGAATGAGACGATCATTGAACCTCTCTGTAAAACCTTGTCCAGGTGAATGGTTTAAGAAGACAACCGAGGCGGATATTAAAGGAAATGCCTAAAATGAAAATCCATCTTTGGATCAACGACGTTGAATTGAAATCAGATGGAGATGATAACACGACGAATTTGAGTGGGTGAAAACCTGTAAACAACGGATCCATGGATATTCTGAGTAACTATTTAGCATAATTTATATATACAAATATTATTAAAATGTCATCGTCTTTTCTCTTTTAGTTCATACACTTTTAAATTTTTTATTTTAATTTATACTATTTTTGTATTTTTAATTTCAAAGTTTTCCTTTTATGCTATATGTTTTTACTAAATCTTCAAATTACTTTTAATTTTTATCAACAAAAATTAAATAATAATAATAACAATATTTTTTGAGAAAATAATACATTAATTAGTTAGAAAAGTTAATTATATATACCAATTTTTTTATTGTACATAGATTAAAATAATATTTTAATTTTATACCAAATATTTATCAACTTGATCTCTTTAAAAAAAAAAAAAAAAAAAAAAAC
>NW_019651512.1:0-671 GCF_002806865.2 Cucurbita pepo subsp. pepo
TTTTTTTTTTCTTTTTCTTTTTCTTTTTTTTTTTTACAAGAAAAATAATCAAAAAGGTTTAATCAAAGAAAATGTAATACGTATAATCTATAAAATATTATAATTTTCAATAAAAATGAACCAAAATGAATTTCGTAACCGTGTCAGCCTACCTAGATATTGTTCGTTTTAGCTCGTTATGTATAGTTGTTGTCGGCCTCACAATTTTAAAATGGGTGGAGAGTATAACTAAGCATTTTTAATAAGGGTGTGGAAACAATTTTAATATCATGAGACTGATAGCTATATGTAAGCAGGCAAAAACAAACAATATTGACTAGTGGTGGACTTGAATTGTTACAAATGATATCGAAGTTAGATACTGGATGATGTGCCCGCGAGAATGCTGGGCCCCGCCCAATGGGTAGATTATGAGATCCCATGTTCTTAAAAATCACTAGAGTAAAGGTGATATGGATTAAAGCGAACAATATCTGTTAGCGGTGGACTTGATTTTTTACAAATTTTGTGTGATTTAATGAACGTATTTGTATGGAACAAAAAAATGAAGCACATGTATAAATGAAAGGAATTCGTTAAGAAAGTATTTAACAGTGAGATAAAATATAAAAAATGAGAAATCATTAGGTCATGGATTGAAGTACAAACATCTGAATTGGGCATATTAAGTT
>NW_019651513.1:0-671 GCF_002806865.2 Cucurbita pepo subsp. pepo
CACATGCAAAAGGAGCACTCTACCATCTTAGCTACATCCCACAATTCTTATATCACAAAACCCATATGTCCCTCAATAATAGTGAAAATGAAAAACTAAATAGTGAAAATAAAAAACTAAATAGTGAAAATAAAAGACTATCTCTCCTCATTATGTCATAAATGGTAACGATCCCGCCCTCTCACATGCAAGATGATTGCTCTACCATCTGAGCCTACATTCCCACCTTTTTTACATCACAAAACACTAAACTTTGTGAAGAGTAGCAAATGGTCACACACCAATTCTAAAATAGAAAGTGAAGAGTAATAAATGGTGGAGTATATTCACTTCATTCTTTCCTATTTAATCATATCTATATATATATATTTTTTGAGGTCCTGGAACTCAGGACCTCAAGCTCTCTTGCTCTCACAATTTCATGGTATGTATGAATATGAAGCTTTTGGCATATAATACTAATTTCATGGTAGGTATGAATATGAAGCCTTTGGCATATTCACAGTATTATGGGAATGTATGTATTTAACTTTTGTCATTTTATTGTGTATTTATTTACTTAGTAAATATCTTCAATTCTACAATCTCTTGAAGGGACATTTCAAGAATTGAACTCATGAACGTATNTTTATTGTGTATTTATTTACTTAGTAAATATCTTCAATTCTACA
>NW_019651514.1:0-671 GCF_002806865.2 Cucurbita pepo subsp. pepo
GCCACATTGCTTTCAACCGGCTCTTCTCTGGACCAACAAACCATGTGGCCCTTCTTCCCACAGTTACATCAAATACCTTCAAATCTCTTCCCTTGAGAACTCTTGTTGTCGTTCTTCTGAGTTCTCCCTGATTGTGCAGTTCTTTGGTGACTTCTTTCTTTTTCACCATTTTTGTAACCACGTTTGGTAGACTGCTNCCACTTTCACTTTTGTAAAGTACTTCTTCTACACCCTTTAATATGATGTCTCCCATTTGTTTAGCCATGAATTTTTGACTTGCTAACAAATTTTCAAACTCTACAAGTGATAGTTGAGTGGGACATCCTTGTCTAACAATAACGAAGCTTCTATATTCTGGTCGCAATACGTCAATAATGATCCTGTTCATTTGAGCTTCTTCAATGACGAATTTCGGGTCTAGTTCAGTAATCTCCCCGTAGATCAACTTGACCCTGTGGAAGTACTGAGCAATTGTTAACAATGCATTCTCCAAAAGTTGTAACCTCATAACATTTTTCTTTGAGAACAACATCACGAACGTGTCTCATACTTCTTTCGGTGTCTTGTCATTTCAAATGTGCTATAACATCTCTTCTTCGATTCTGGTTTTCAAGGCAAATATTGCTTTGGCTGCTTTGATTCTCCATTTGCGCAAGGCACAGTTAGAATCA
>NW_019651515.1:0-671 GCF_002806865.2 Cucurbita pepo subsp. pepo
GCCTCCGCCTCACATGGCCCAGCACAGGCCTGCGTGCGGCCAATGCAGGCGCGTGCGTCCCGCCCTGCCCACCACGGGCGTGCGAACCGGGGAGCAGCCGACCCGACCCAAGCAGAGGTCCACTCGACCCGACCTGACTTAATTGGGTCGGTTTGGCCCTTTTGAGTTAACTCACCCGCTTTAACTCCGATCTTGACGTCGTTCTCATGGTATTCTCCATTTTTGCACCAATTAGGAATTATCCGAGGAGTTTGGCAAATTTTGGACTAAAGACGCAAATCCGAACATAAAGTGTCACGCTTTTCAGGTAGGTGGCACCTCGGAACCTTGGATCTAGCTACGCTCATAGTATGCATGAAAGTATGATATAAGAAGTATGTTTTAGAAGTTTGAGCATAGATGAGATGACACATGTTGATTGTGGTTATGTATGTTTGCTGAAACGTTACCGAAGCGCGTATGCACTACCGTATGAACTCAGATTCATGTTTAGCTTTCCATGATTAGATCATTATATTATGCNGCGCGTATGCACTACCGTATGAACTGAGATTCATGTTTAGCTTTCCATGATTAGATCATTATATTATGCCTCCGTCACATATGTTAAAGTATTAGCAGTTACCCAGTGACGTTTAGGGGTTCGCCAACTAACCCCTAACCGTAAACCT
>NW_019651516.1:0-671 GCF_002806865.2 Cucurbita pepo subsp. pepo
TTTCTTGGCCATCGAAAATTGCAGAGGGATCGTCGCTCAGCAGCGATTCTGCCTTGGCTTCGGCAAGAATATGTCTAACCCATGAAGAGAGATTGTCGCTTAGCGACGATGCTGCCTTGGCTCTGGTGAGAATATGTCTAACCCCAAGAAGTAGAAGGGGAAACCTAGAGCAAGGGACAAAGACAATGTTGAAGCCAGAAGAGTCGCCACATTGGGCGAAGGAGCCAATTTTGGCGAGAAGGGCGGCGGCAACTTGGTTGGCGAAGAGGCCAGTGCGGCGCCCAGATTCCAAAGGCAAATCTCTGCATAGGGTCGATGGGCATATTAAGATTCTGTATATTTCCGAATAGAACGCTGATGAAGATCCTAAGATTAGGGTTTCTGTGAAGGATGAAGGATGAAGGGAAAATTGGGAAAAAAATGAAAGAGGCTATGTTTGAAAAAGGTGAGGTTGTATGTACAGAGTATGGCAAAGGATTATTTGGAAGTCAAAAGGGTGGAGCCGAAGAGTAATCAATCGGCTCTGCATATGGTAGCCATGACGACTGCCGCTGCGGCGTCAAAGCCAATAGTGGTGGTGGAGAAGAACAGTAGAAGATTTCAAAAGCCATTGAAAAGAAAGGATCNATGGTAGCCATGACGACTGCCGCTGCGGCGTCAAAGCCAATAGT
>NW_019651517.1:0-671 GCF_002806865.2 Cucurbita pepo subsp. pepo
TTGTGGTCGGTGGCGTTTGTTGTTACAAACCTTGAGGATGTCACTCTAAGAAACGACCATTAAGGTCATATATTGTGTCTTCTTCTTCAATGATGGAAGGAGAAGACGCTAAACCGATTGAAGCGGCCTCTTGAAGAATCTTTTAAAAATCACCTACCGAAGATGTCTGGGCTAAAACTGCTAGTNGGACATTGTGTAACGCCCCGTTAGGTTATATATAATAATAATAATAATCATAATAATAATAACAACAATAATAATAATATTAATAATAATAATAATAATAATAAAATAAAAATAATAAAATAAGCAACAAAAAAAATTAACTGACCAACCCTCCTTAAATCTCTCCACCCTACCCTAAAATACCTCCTCATCCGACATCAATAATTCTACCAACAAAACAGAAAAAGAAAGAAAAAGATTTTATGGGGGAAGAAAGGGAGATAGATCACTGGGAAGAAAGACTTTTATGTGAGAAGAAAGGTAGATAGATTTTTTGGGAGAAAAAAAAGGAAGATAATGGAGGGATGATTAGGCAGATAATTGGAGAGAGATGTGATTTTAAAAGGTTAGTAGTCAGATCTACCTTTTCCTCTTCTAGTATGGTCAGATCTACATATTCCNCTGGTATGGAAGGATATTAATATGTTGCAATTATTTAGATCTGA
>NW_019651518.1:0-671 GCF_002806865.2 Cucurbita pepo subsp. pepo
TTTTTTTTTTTTTTTTTTTTTTTTTTTTTTTTTTTATGGAACATGGAATGAATTTTTTCAGTGAAATTGTAAATATTTTTCACTTTAACATTATTTCGAGTCACTCTTATATGTATAACGTGACGTTTTCTTATTTAAATGTGAAATATAAGAAAATAAAACAATAAAATATTTTATTCTCGTTCATGTGTGGTTCACTAGTGATAAATGTTAAAGTTAATAATATGACTGAACTTTTGATCGTGCAACTGATGTTGTTAGCTGCTCTACACTTCTTGTTCTTATTGTTATGTCAGAAAAAGTAAAATCATGATATTCATTTGTAGTGAGATATAAAATTATGATTTGGGCTCGAGATTCTTTCATGCACAAAGTTCTATTTTGGGTCGTAACAATTTTGTAATCTTTGGGTCTCGTTAGAATATAACATTGAATAATAAGCTCATTTACCTCCTAGTAAGTCTAAACCTATCCATAATTGTTATAGAATACACATATATGCTTAAAAGAATTATACTCGTATATGCTTGAAGAAAACTAACCTAAATCGAGTTGAAATGGTTGAAAATCACTTGAACCAATTAAAATTTTCGATGAGCGGTTGCATTGACTATAACTCGAAAAATAAATGAGAAATAGTAAGTTCGAGAGAGTTTGAGAACATCGAGAGG
>NW_019651519.1:0-670 GCF_002806865.2 Cucurbita pepo subsp. pepo
CTAAATGACATAACCACGAACTCATAATGACCATACCTTGCCCTGAAAGCTGTCTTTGATATATCCTCATTTTTAATCTTGATCTGGTGGTAACCAGACCGAAGGTCAATGTTTGAAAATATTGTTGCCTCCCTGAGCTAATCAAATAAGTCCTCAATGCGTGGAAGAGGATACTTGTTCTTCACCATTCTCTTATTCAGCTTCCTATAATCAATACACAAGTGCATTGACCCATCATTTTTCTCGACAAATAGCACTGGTTGCACCCCAAGGAGGAATGCTAGGTCTAATAAATCCCTTATCCAACAGCTCTTGTAGTTGCGTCTTGAGTTCTTTCAGCTCAGTTGGTGCCATATGATAGGGGGCCTTATATATTGGATGGGTACCTGGTTCCAGCTCTATTGCAAAAACCACATCTCATATCAGAGAAATTCTTGGCAAGTCCTCTGGGAATACATCTGGGAACTCTTTCACAATTGGCAATGTGTCTAAGGAAACCTCCTATTTCTTGGTATCCACAACGCTAGTTAGTATTGCCCACGCCCCGTGTTGGACAAACTTCTTTTCTTTCATCATTGATATCACCTTTGGCATAGTACCTAGACTTGTGCCCTTGAATTTGAATTTGGTCTTGGACGGTGGTGTAAACACCACCTCTTTCTTGTAACAG
>NW_019651520.1:0-670 GCF_002806865.2 Cucurbita pepo subsp. pepo
GGACGTTTGAAGTACGTGCTAAAAAAACCGAGTCACGGTCGACGTTTTTCGTAACTTTTGTAGGGAATCATTAGGCCGGATGATTTAGAATAGAATTTTGGAGAAACGGAGTGCATAAAGAAGTAAAAGAGTGCTTAAACTCGAGACCCTATATTGGAAACCTTAATCTGGGATGTTTGAAGTACGTGCTATCAAAGCGAATCAAGGTCGACGTTTTTTGAAACTTTTGTGGGGAATCATTAGGCCCATTGATTTAGTATAGAATTCTGGAGAAACGGAGTGCATAAAAAAGTAAAAGTGTGCTTAAAATCGAGACCATAATTCGGAAAATCCTAGTATGGGTCATTTGAATTACGTGCTAAAAAGACCTGGTCACGGTCGACGTTTTTCAAAACTTTTGTTGGGAATCATTAGGCCGGATGATTTAGATTCGAATTTCAAAGAAACGGAGTGTATAAAACAGTGAAAGAGTGCTGAAAATCGGGACCCTATTTTGGAAACCTTAATCTGGGACGTTTGAAGTACGTGCTTACAAAGCAAATCACGGTCGACGTTTTTTGAAACTTTTGGGGGGGAATCATTAGGCCTGATGATTTAGAATAGAATTTGGGAGAAACGGAGTGCGTATAAAAGTAAAAGAGAGCTAAAAATCGAGACCCTAATTCGGAAA
>NW_019651521.1:0-670 GCF_002806865.2 Cucurbita pepo subsp. pepo
TTAGAGCGTGTGGCTGTTAACCACAAGGTCGGAGGTTCAAATCCTAGCGATGGGAATGAGTCAATACTTATGATTGTGAAAATTTTTACCTACTTTAAATGAACTGAAGCCGACACTATAAACAATGTCGCCAAGGAAAAACAATGTAAGGAAATAGTGGAAACAGTGTGACGTTTTATGGGTATGGAAACAGTGTGACGTTTTATGGGTATGGAAACAGTGTGACGTTTTATGGGTATGGAAACAGTGTGACGTTTTATGGGTATGGAAACAGTGTGACGTTTTATGGGTATGGAAACAGTGTGACGTTTTATGGGTATGGAAACAGTGTGACGTTTTATGGGTATGGAAACAGTGTGACGTTTTATGGGTATGGAAACAGTGTGACGTTTTATGGGTATGGAAACAGTGTGACGTTTTATGGGTATGGAAACAGTGTGACGTTTTATGGGTATGGAAACAGTGTGACGTTTTATGGGTATGGAAACAGTGTGACGTTTTATGGGTATGGAAACAGTGTGACGTTTTATGGGTATGGAAACAGTGTGACGTTTTATGGGTATGGAAACAGTGTGACGTTTTATGGGTATGGAAACAGTGTGACGTTTTATGGGTATGGAAACAGTGTGACGTTTTATGGGTATGGAAACAGTGTGACGTTTTATGGGTA
>NW_019651522.1:0-670 GCF_002806865.2 Cucurbita pepo subsp. pepo
CACTCACTTTCTCTTTCTCCAACCCACTTCAAGCTTTTCCTGCACTTTCAGTTGATTACCTCAAACTTTGCAGGCTTGAGGTTCAGGAAAACAATCCAATCTAATCCAATCCAAAGTTTCCAAGAAAGGATGGCTTCATTTCAAACCCCAATTGGAATGCGAAGTTCCACTATGCTTGAAACCTCATGTGGATATCTACTTAAGGAGTTGCAGGCATGGGCGTTGAATTTTTCTTTTCTTTCTTTCTTTATTTGTTTCTTTCTTTAAGTAAACTAATGATAACAGATGATTTGGGACGAAGTGGGAGAAGATCAGTTTGACAGAGAGAAAGTTCTTCTGGATTTAGAACAGGAGTGTCTAGAAGTTTACCGGAAAAAAGTTGATGGCGCAAACGTGTCGAGATCTCGACTTCATCAAGAACTTGCAGAAGCCGAGGCTGAGTTTACGCATCTTCTGTTGTCCCTTGGAGAACGCTCTCTTCCTGGACGGGTACGCAATGATTATCCTCCAAACTTGTTCCATCTGTTCAAATCACAACTTAAAATGATCAGCTATCACGATATAATCATAACATCAATCATTTTTATATGTAATATGATATGATATGACCGAAGTTCTCACCCAATAGAATATGTTGATTGGACGTGTCTGATCAGCCAGAAAAGATGGC
>NW_019651524.1:0-670 GCF_002806865.2 Cucurbita pepo subsp. pepo
AACCAACTGCGAAAAGATCCCGAACGAGAGGTGGCAGTATCCCTTGCTGTACCAAAACTCGTGCACTAGCCTCAAAAGACGAAATCTGGTTCAAGGCTTTTAATGCAGCTTCTTTTGCCTGCTTATCACCACTTCTCATGATATTAATTAGCGACGACCCCACGGTCTGAGCCACAAAGAGTTTGTCGTCGTTATTTAGAACTAGCTCGCCCAAATGTGCAGCCATAGAATGTTTAGTTTCTGGGGGGCCTGTAACAATCCCATTGAAGAATGAAGTAATTTAAAAGGAAACATGAAAGGAATTCCTCAAAACTGTGAGGATATCTCTGCTGCAAACCCATCCAAAAGTTCAATCACATGCTTTATACATAAATTAAGTTCTCTATTAAAAACATGTAGACAAAATTAAGACGTGTATTTCCATTGCAACAGATGTCATAAAACAAAAGCAAATTTAATCTCTCAAATGACTAATTAAGTTTCTGATTTCAGTATTTTCTTCCCATCAGTCAAAATTTAATCCGCTGCTTCTTTTATATCTAAGGCTGAAGTTGCCTCTACACACAATAAATGAATGAAAATACCCTGTTTTTGTGGTATCACAACTATACTCCCGGCATTTTTTTTTGTTTTTTTGTTTTTTTGTTTTTTGTTTTTTTTTTTTTTTTTT
>NW_019651525.1:0-670 GCF_002806865.2 Cucurbita pepo subsp. pepo
AATCCCTCCACCAAAAATGACTCTATCCTAAAATATAAAAAAAAAATAATTAAATTAAATTAAATTAAATTAAATTAAATTAAATTTCTTTAAATCACTATTTTAAAGGGTTTATTGAATTAAATCCATTTATTTGTAAATAACTATTTAAAATAATGTTTCTAATTACAAAATTAAACCATTGGTTTTTTTTTATTTTTATACAGTAGATATAATAAATGTGCTCAAATTTTTATTTTCTATTTTATTTTTAATATTTTGAGTAAACCAAATAAATGCAATAACTCGAATTTAATGTAAGGGTACTTGCTGACGAGTCAGAACTTCTGCAAATTTTGTTCGAAGGATTGAAAAGTAGATATAATAGTGCATCAGTTAAAAGTTTCGTTGACCCGGACCCACTAGAGATATAAATTTGGTTGACTTGGACTGAGTGGAGGTGAGAAATGTTGTATGTTCATTAAGAAACTTGAACCCGAGCGTAGCTAAATTGTAGACCGAAAACGAGATCAAAATCAAATTCAAAACAATTGTCAAAGGGGGTTTAACTAATTTTTTTTTTTTTTTTTTTTTTTAAGACTCCGAATTATGGTTGGGTTTCATATTCTAAAACAGAGAAGAAAAATCAAGAGGTTTGAAGTTTGGTAAGAAAAAATGAGAAGAAAATACC
>NW_019651526.1:0-670 GCF_002806865.2 Cucurbita pepo subsp. pepo
GTGTTAGGGTTTTGGTCTCTCTGTTTGAATCTGAGAGTATTGAGAATGGGCGAAGGAGAGACGGGAAACCTAATTGTAGAGTTCTTATATTTGGGAAAATGAGAAAATCGGAGACACATTTACCAAAATACCCCTCATATGTATTTCCTCATTTTTCTTTCAATCTCTTGCATTTTAAAATACTAGTTTTTAGGGTTGTTCGATTGGATTATTATTATTATTTTATTTTATTTTTTAGTTTGGATTTGATTGAATTGAGTGAATCCGAAAAACAGGAGTTCACACCTCGATCCATCTTTACTATACTTTTAAGATTTTTTTTTTATGAAAATTATGAATACCTCGATCCATCTTTACTATACTTTTAAGATTTTTTTTTTATGAAAATTATGAATATTTGATTTTTGTAACACATTAGTAATAATGTAGTATGGGACTTTGAACATTTGATACCTGAATCTTACAATATTTTAGTTATTAATATAAATTAATATAATTTTTTTTAAGTTGACAATTCAACTCAATTCAACCTGAAAATAAGTAACACGTTTATGCAGAATACATATAAGCAATATCTTCTTTTTAATTGCATAAGAATGGATAAGAAATCGTTCGTATTTTGGACATGCGTAAAAAAAAATATCTATAAGCCATTTTTAACAAAAATTTA
>NW_019651527.1:0-670 GCF_002806865.2 Cucurbita pepo subsp. pepo
TAATTTGGAAACCCCAAATCGAGACGTTTGAAACACGAGCTTAAAAACCCAAGTAACTGTACATGTTTATAAATTTTTTTTGTGGGAAATGATTAGGCATGATGATTTAGAATAGAATGTCGACAAAACGGAGTGTATAAAGCAGTAAAAAAGTGCTTGAAATCGTAACCCAAATTCGGAGACCCCAAACCGGGACGTTTGAAACACGTGCTAAAAAACCAAGTAACTGTCCATGGTTTTTAAAACTTTAAAGGAAAATAATTAGGCATGATGATTAGAATAGAATATCGAAGAAACGGAGTGTATAAAGCAGTAAAAAAGTGCTTGAAATCGTAACCCAAATTTGGAAATCCCAAACTAGGACGTTTGAAACACGTGCTAAAAACACCGAGTAACTGTCCATGTTTTTCAAAACTTTTGTGGGGAATGATTAGACATGATAATTTAGAATAGAATGTCGAAAAAACGGAGTGTATAAAGCAGTAAAAAAGTGCTTAAAATTGAACCCTAATTCGGAAACCCCAAACCGGGACGTTTGAAACACGTGCTAAAATAACCCAGTAACTGTCCATGTTTTTCGAAACTTTTGTGGAGAATGATGAGGCCTAATGATTTAGAATAGAATGTCGAAGAAACGGAGTGTATAAAGCAGTGAAAAAGTGCTTCAAAT
>NW_019651528.1:0-670 GCF_002806865.2 Cucurbita pepo subsp. pepo
GACTTCAAACGTCCCAGATTAGGGTTTCGGAATTAGAGTTCGATTTCAAGCACTTAATTTTTTCGACCGAAATTCTATTCTAAATCATCGAGAGTCATCATTCCCCTCAAAAGTTTCAAGAAACGTCGACCGTGACACGGTTTTTTAAGCACGTATTTCAAACGTCCCATATTGGGTTTCAAAATTAGGGTTCGATTTGAAGCACTCCGTTTCTTCGAAATTCTATTCTATATCATCAAGACTAATCATTCCCCACAAAAGTTTCAAGAAACGTCGAACGTGACTCGGTTCATTTTGCACGGACTTCAAACGTCCAAGATTAGAGTTTCTGAATTAGGGTTCGATTTCAGGCACTCTGTTTCGTCGATCGAAATTCTATTCTAAATCATCGAGACTAATCATTCTCCACAAAAGTTTCGAGAAACGTCAACCGTGACTCGGTTTTTTTAGCACGTACTCAAACGTCCCAGATTAGGGTTTCCGAATTAGGGGTCGATTTTGTACCACTCTTTTACTTTATAATCATTCCCCAAAAAAATTTAAAACATGTTGACCGTGACACGGTTTGCTTAACACGGACTTCAGACTTCCCAGATTAGGGTTTTCGAATTAGTGTTCGATTTAAACATTCTGTTTCTTCGAAATTCTATCTAAATGATCAAGACTAATC
>NW_019651529.1:0-670 GCF_002806865.2 Cucurbita pepo subsp. pepo
CTAAATGACATAACCACGAACTCATAATGACCATACCTTGCACTGAAAGCTGTCTTTGATATGTCCTCATTTTTAATCTAGATCTGGTGGTAACCAGACCGAAGGTCAATGTTTGAAAATATTGTTGCCTCCCTGAGCTAATCAAATAAGTCCTCAATGCGTGGAAGAGGATACTTGTTCTTCACCATTCTCTTATTCAGCTTCCTATAATCAATACACAAGTGCATTGACCCATCATTTTTCTCGACAAATAGCACTGGTTGCACCCCAAGGAGGAATGCTAGGTCTAATAAATCCCTTATCCAACAGCTCTTGTAGTTGCGTCTTGAGTTCTTTCAGCTCAGTTGGTGCCATATGATAGGGGGCCTTATATATTGGATGGGTACCTGGTTCCAGCTCTAATGCAAAAACCACATCTCATATAAGAGAAATTCTTGGCAAGTCCTCTGGGAATACATCTGAGAACTCATTCACAATTGGCAATGTGTCTAAGGAAACCTCCTATTTCTTGGTATCCACAACGCTAGTTAGTATTGCCCACGCCCCGTGTTGGACAAACTTCTTTTCTTTCATCATTGATATCACCTTTGACATAGTACCCAGACTTGTGCCCTTGAATTTGAATTTGATCTTGGACGGTGGTGTAAACACCACCTCTTTCTTGTAACAG
>NW_019651530.1:0-670 GCF_002806865.2 Cucurbita pepo subsp. pepo
TGTTGACGGTTGTACGAATCGGCAGGTCGGGTTTTTCCCCTCTTTTTTATTTCTCCGACTGTCCCACTCACGCGCCTACGTCACCCTTTTCTCAGAGTTTGCGCCGAAATGCGAGTCCTCGAGATGAGATAAGGTACCATTTTTATATACTTTTAAGTATATGTCAGTTTCACAGCTTTAAAATGCATTTGTTAGGAAGAAGTTTTTACTTATTTCTTTAATCGACGTGGGATCTCACATATAAACTATAGTNAAATCAATTCTCGATCAAATTTGTTGGCTTGACCCAAAACTTTTCACTACTTATTCATATGTGACCTTAGTAAACAACATTGGATGTCCATGCACTTTTAATTGCAAGAAGTGCATAGACATTTCGTTTCGTATCAAGCACTCATGGTATCTTTTAAGATTGTATCCAAAGCAAAACTATGAGAGTCTATACTCGACTATATGATACTATTGTAGAGAGTCGTATTTGTGTTTATCTAACTCCGACAACCCAACCCGAAAACAGAAGAAGATGAATATTGATTTGTGAATGCCAAGTTGGGGTTGTAGTGAAGGGAAAGGAGCCGACATTTAGCACGCAGAACAAGGTAGGCGCAACTGAGGTGGCTGCGTTACCCCTTTCCCGAGTACCCTATTTTGTACTGTTTTCCACAATTTC
>NW_019651531.1:0-670 GCF_002806865.2 Cucurbita pepo subsp. pepo
AGAAAGAAGAGGGAAAGAAGATTAGGGTTTTGAGGAAGGGGGAGGAGATCGGATCAGAACCGACGCTGGAGAACCGAGTCCCCAATCTAAACCGTCAAATAGCCCGAGGTAAGGTGCTCTCACGAATCGCACCTTCCTATTTCGACAAAACGTTCAAGAACTTCAGGTTAGTCCACGAGTATCTACATTGAGAAGTCATCAAGATTTTCGTGTGCTAGCAACGTTTTGTGTTGATCCTTGGACTCTTACNTATCTAGTTAAGTTCTGAAGTGAAGGCGGCCAAGATCGGCGTTCGAATCGGAGTTTAAAGATAACGTGATTTCGGTAAGAACTTGTGTTTTTCTCCGAATTTGAACTCAAATAATAAGTTCTGTGATCGTCAGAAAAATTTAAGAAAATTCTTTCCAAGGAGTAGAATATGAGGTCTACAAGTTTCGTGAAGAAAATTTAACGAATCGGATTACGGATTAGAAGATAAAAAAATCGGAAGAAAATAGATCGAAACGGGAAAGAGACCTGGAAAATGAAGGCAGGAGAGAGGGTGGAGGCCGCCACGCGTCGGACGGCGTGCGGAGGAGAGCGGCGGAACCGGTGATCGACACGTGTCGATCACTGGCTAGTGAGGTGCATCCTCACCCGACAGCGGGCACGCGTCAGGCGCGCGGACCCG
>NW_019651532.1:0-669 GCF_002806865.2 Cucurbita pepo subsp. pepo
CCAGCCTTCTCGCTGTTCCCTGAAGGGGGGTAGACACGAGGGGGTGTTTCAGTAAGGACGCTGGGCCCCAAAGGTGGGTGGATTTAGGGGCGGTCCCACATCGATTGAAGGAAGGAAAGAGTGCCAGCGAGGATGCTGGGCCCCGAAGGGGGAAGAATTGTGATGTCCCACATTGGTTGGGGAGGAGAACAAACCACCCTTTATAAGGGTGTGGAAACCTTCCCCTAGCAGACGCGTTTTAAAGCCTTGAGGGGAAGCCCGAAAGGGAAAGTCTAAAGCGGACAATATCTGCTAGCGGTGGATCTGGGTCATTACAACCCTACAAGATGAATCACTCCTGTGAGTGGGCATTGATCATGTGGGTAAGTAGTGGAACTCTATCTTTGTAGAAACCCTAGCTTGCAAGACTACAAGATGAATCACTCCTGTGAGTGGGCATTGATCATGTGGGTAACTCCTGTGAGTGGGCATTGATCATGTGGGTAACTCCTGTGAGTGGGCATTGATCATGTGGGTAAGTAGTGGAACTCTATCTTTGTAGAAACCCTAGTTTGCAAGACTCCTCGGAATATTCCAACCATGCAGAAGTTCGTCAACATTCCACAAGATCTTCCTTACTATGACTCGAACAAGACCAAGGCTTGTGGGAGCCTCTTGAAAGAAAATCCC
>NW_019651533.1:0-669 GCF_002806865.2 Cucurbita pepo subsp. pepo
AAAAAAAAAACTAGTAAAAGATTAAAGTCCGCTCGTTGATATTCCTTGGTGAGCGTTTCTATGCTGCAGAATCATTCGGGTCTCAGTGAACGTTTGAGTTTAATCCTTTGAGTTCAAAGAGGGAAGCAGACTTTCTAACAACGGTTTTTGCCATTCTTAACCACCACCTTCATCGCCTTAGAGGAATTTCTAGCCCCACATCTAATTCTTCATCCACTGGAATGGAACGACGAGTCACAAACCCTTCGCCCTTTCGTTTTAGCTCTTTGGCTCGATCCTAAAAAATGTTCATTTGTCAGTCCACTCCTTGATATTCCTTGGAAGACATTAGCCGGTGAAAGACCTTCCTTTCCCGTTCACTCAACCTTTCTCTGGAGTTGAGTCAAACTAGATAGACCTAATGATCTATAAGAAGCCCTACAGGAAGTTGTTGTGCGACCTTTGACACGACTATCTTTGTTCCTAACCCTACCTCAGTTTAATCGTTACTTGAACAAGTAAAAGTTATGTCGTGGCATGAATTTATCATACAAACTGTACTCTTTCGTATACATCACGAGTCCATTAATAAGAGCTTTCACCATTTGATACAACTTCATGAACAAATTTTATCATTTCTTTAGATAGACGGATCTAAATAAGAAAATAAAAAATAATAAAAAGAGAAAA
>NW_019651534.1:0-669 GCF_002806865.2 Cucurbita pepo subsp. pepo
CCAGAGAGGTTTGCCCTCAATGGATGAAAGAGGCTTTAGATTTATTGATTAGTCAACGAACAGAACTTGAGCAGAGCTTGGATGAAGAAGAAACCCCCTGTTCATAAACGTAGTAGTAGTTGTAGTCTTAGTGGTGGTCTATTTCTTGGGAAGATCGGGATCGTTAAGCCATGTTTGAAATGACTTTTTAAGTGATTATTTTAAAAAGTCGTTCTAAATTGGTCGTCATTGAGGCTTAAAAAAGGGTCGGGATCGAAGAAGGCGAGAGGTAATTGTGATTGCTTTGCATGTTTAAGTGTCCTTCGAGGGTATAATGCTGGAAATAGACCCTCTTGTAAATCACCCAATTCTTTCATTCAATTTAAATCATTCTTTCATTCAATTTAAATCATTCTTTCTTATCATTTTTGCTTTTTCGTTCCCTGACTTGAACGTTGAATTGGGTCGGTTCGTAAGTTACCTACAAAATTGGTTTGAGTTGAACCGAATAAATCTGACTTATTGAATTCTACAATGCTCTTTATTTACGACTTCTCGCAAACATCTCTAAGGATATGTGACAAATAATGATGAGAGGGTCGAGTGCACTAAGTTAGTGGCTTAACTCGGTTAACAATTGAGCAATCAAGGTCAGGTCGAGCTGCTTTGCCCCTCTCCTCTTCGAGTCGA
>NW_019651535.1:0-669 GCF_002806865.2 Cucurbita pepo subsp. pepo
GTCTGATTTTTTATTAATGAAACCAACCTAGAATTTTATTAGTTCTGGCAGTGACAATGAAAATGATGGTACAAATGAATTCCGCCAATGTATCTGGGCTATAGCGGAGAGAGTTGGAATTTTGGTCGAACAGCACGATAAATACGCAAAACTCGAAGCTTCCCACGAACAACTTGTCAAAGAACTGGAAGAAAAGAAAGAACTTGTTAAAACTTTGTACGCAAAGCATCAACTCGAGAAGCAGGTAAACTTCCTTTGTGAGCTCCCCTTATACGATCCACTGACCTACACGATTCAAGTATGTCTTTAGTTTACGTTCGGGTTCCGATTTCATTTGATCTCGAGGGATTTACCGAATTGCTTCGTCATACAGGCAAACAAGGAGAAGATTTCTTTCGGTCGAATGGAAGTCCACGAGATTGCTGCGTTTGTTCGCAATGCAGCTGGGCATTATGAGGCGATCAATCGGAATTGCACCAACTACTACCTGTCTGCTGAATCAGTGGCTTTATTTGCAGACAATCCTCTAACCAGATCTAACTACATTGTTGGGCAGATTGTCCACATTGAACGTCAGACAGCGAAACCGTCACCACCTTCTCCTCAGCTCGATCAAGGTAGGGCGGATCAAACAGATCGTGTGATCTCCGACATGGGGACCGATGGGTT
>NW_019651536.1:0-669 GCF_002806865.2 Cucurbita pepo subsp. pepo
TTGGGACTCAACGTAGGACTCTCCCTAGTTCTTTGGGACTCTCCCTAGTTCTTTGGGACTCAACGTCTTGACACACTTTCTTGTGTCTGCCAATATCATTTGTAACAGCCCAAAACCATGCTAGCGGATTTTATCCACTATGGCCCATTACGCATCGTCGTTAGCCTTACTGTTTTAAAACGCGTCTACTAAGAAGAGGTTTTCATACCTTTATAAGGAATGTTTCATTCCTTCTCCAACCAATGTGGGATCTCACAATAGTTCTCACCAAAATGTCATATTTCGGAAGATTTTGAAACTTCCAAGCAAGTTATTTAGCATAATTGGCAAACTTTAACAATGGACTCTATTGTGATACAATACTGAATACGGTTAAAGTTGATACAATGAAGTTATTTACTCGCTATTTTATAATGTATGTAGATCAAACCGAGAGTAAAGTATTTTAGCTCACCCCACCGACCACCGAACTTCAAGATGGTCGGCCAAAACGTTCAAACCAAATATAATGTGATAAAAAAGTGAGATTTGATACTAAATCACCAGAGGTTTTTGTTGATATGATCAAATTGCAGATTGCAAACTGTAACAACAACACCAAACTTGTTCATCTAAACGAAGAAAAACAGGATAATTAGAATTAGAACATGCAAATACACCATGAAAGGT
>NW_019651537.1:0-669 GCF_002806865.2 Cucurbita pepo subsp. pepo
AAGGTATTCGGTACAAGATGAATTCTCCTGATTTCAGGAGGTGTAAAGCTGCTTCTTTTCTTTACGTTTGTGAGCCTAACTTTAAGATACTAAACTAAACTAGTACTAGATCCTAACCAAAACTCCTAGATGATCTGTTACTTACTCTTTTCTGTTCCGTCACTACTTTCTGTCTGATCCTGAACTCTTACTCTTTCAGCTAGTAAACTAGTGATGCCTCACTCCTCTCCCTTTGGTCGAGCTGTTTCACTCCTACTCTTTATTTGCTGTTAAACGAGTATATGATCTCTCACTCCTATTGTTTATTCTCCTGACCTAATTCTCGCTCACTCCTACTATTTATGCTGTTAAAGTAGTTTCTGATGCCTCACTCCTCTCCCTTTGGTCGAGCTGTTTCACTCCTACTCGCTGTTAAACTAGTTAGTCTATGATCCTTCACTCTTACTGTGTTCTGCTCCTGACCTAATGATCCTGACCTCTTTAAATTCACAATGTATATTACACAGAAAACCAATAATCCGCCACACCAAAAAGACCGAAGGGGTGCCACTCCAAAAAGAGGATACGGCACTCCAAAAGCATGAATCGGTGCTGTACACCACTCCAAAAGCCTGATGGAGTACTTTTTGATACACCACCACTCCAAATGAGAGTACTTTTCTATAAACA
>NW_019651538.1:0-669 GCF_002806865.2 Cucurbita pepo subsp. pepo
GTCTCTCCTATTGTCATTGTTCTTTGCTACCCTATTTACTAACATCGATGGAAAAATCTTCCGAAACCCACCGATTACAGTAAATATAACAAATGTTCTAAGAAGTCATGATCAGCTCACTATTCACTGCAAATCTGGTGATGATGACTTGGGAGTCCATCATCTCCCACCTTTGAGCGGTTACGCTTTTAATTTTCGACCAAACTTTTAGGGCTCAACACCGTTTTAGTGCATCTTCCAGTGGTCTGGCTGGTCTCATTACTATGATATATACAAGGATGATAGAGATAGAACCCAATGCAACGATACTCTATGTTTGTGGTTAGTGGTTGAACATGGTATTTGTATGTTCAACTATAAAACCAAATTGTATGATATTTGCTACACATGACCGACTAAATGAATATAAAAAAATCGATATATCCATGAATTGGAGGGTTTTGATTATGATATTATAATAAATCGATATAAATTTGATATGGTGTATTAGTTTTAATGAATTATATTATTAAGATTTGTTAAGGTATTTCAATGCATAAAATACTTATTTATTAATTTTTTCCACTTTGATCGGAATTATTTGCCCTCATTTATCGAAATCTCCCATCATTTTTTTGAACATAAATCGAACTCAAATATGACAATAATACAAAACCAAATTAACTTTCT
>NW_019651539.1:0-669 GCF_002806865.2 Cucurbita pepo subsp. pepo
ATTTTAATAAAAAAAAATAGGGGAACGATACACTTTTTAATCAAAAAATAGGGTAAAGATACACTTTTGAATAAAAAAAAAAATAGACAGAAGATAGAATTAGAAATGAAATGGTACTTACAGTCTCATTCAGAAAGAAATAGGTTCTGGAATAAGGAGTAGAGTCTTTCCTTTCAACACTTGAAGGGGAAGAGAAAGAATTAATCTTGAGGATTGACTTGAAACACTTTCAGGGGCGAAGACATGAAACCGTACCCAGTGAAGGGGCGAAGCCCTGAGACCCGTAGGGCGAAGAGGCGAAGACACGAAACCGCACCCAGTGAAGGGGTAGGCAATGCAATTGTGAGATCGATAGGTTCATGGGAAGTAGTTAAGTGGAATGAATCTCTTTTCTTTTAACGACTCTGACTCTAAAGGATAGATAGTAAAAGGAGTTAACAAGAATGAATAAAGAGGAAAAGCAAAGGAAGAAGACGCAGACAGAGTAAAAGAGAGTTCCGGATCATTCTTGCTTGTTTCTTACATTACAGTCGAGTGAGTGAAAGAAAAGGGTGTCGGTTCAGTCTAATGAATAAGGAAAGTCGGATTAACTTCTGAATTACCTTGCTTGTGATGAAATAGTGAAATATGGTTCCGGTTCCTTTATAGAATAGAAGCTGATAGTTTAGG
>NW_019651540.1:0-669 GCF_002806865.2 Cucurbita pepo subsp. pepo
TTCATTCTGTCTATAAAGCGTTGAAGAGGTGGAGAAAGAGGATGAGCACCATTTCAAACTCCCTTCTCTCCTTTCTTCCCCAACTTCAGCGCCATTATTTGGCTGATTTGCATCTAAAAAACCTAAGCAAATCCATATCACGCGTAAATGTTGACTTTCTTCTGAAAAAAACGACGAGAAAGAAACCGATGCGACCTCACTATCTATAACTGCACATTTCTTACACCACTCCATGAACTCCAAAAAGCTTGTTGTATGCTGTATCTTCTTGGTTTGGTTTCTAATAATCTTCCTCCAATTTAGGAGAGAGTGTAGCTGGAAACTGAGATGTTGGCTGGAGAAGTAGTGTGAATGTACACAAATTCAAGGCTTTCTCCTGCAGCTAATGAGTTGAGCCACGATGGGAAGACATATGATTCACCAGATTTCTCCAGCCCCCAAAGAGGGCCATAAAGTTTGGATATTGTAAGTTTCAGGTCTTTGAGAGTTTTTGATGACTTATTGGTCACTTTTGTAGAGTATCTATAGTATGTATTTCCTTTAGCAGTCCAGGAAGTCGTCATCTTTTGCTCTACGGTAATCGGGGTAGAAGACGACACTGCAAAACAAGCTCTTCAGTCAAATTTTTGCCTCCTATGATCAATAAAGATTGGCTGGTCTTTATAAAGT
>NW_019651541.1:0-669 GCF_002806865.2 Cucurbita pepo subsp. pepo
TATCGTCACAATTCTTTTAAGAAAGATGCGCCCAAATAACCAACGAAGAAGTTTCAGAGAGCCATAGGTTCGAATCCTTTCACTTTGACGTGATATTCTCAGGGGACATATGGAGGGAGCTTGCTTCTCGAAAGAATGAGTAGTACTACCCTTTAGAGTACNAGGTTCGAATCCTGTCACTTTGACGTGATAATCTCAGGGGACAACTTGAGGGAGCTTGCTTCTCGAAAGAATGAGTAGTACTACCCTTTAGAGTACTACTCAACTTTCATAAAAACTACTACTACTACACAAAAGTACTCATACAACTCACAGACAATTTTGAGTACTACTCAAATAAAAGTCAAACCATAAACACAAAGTACTCCACATCTATGTCTCTTTCGAGAATCTCATTCAATCTATAGCTCGGTCCTGTTTTGGGTAGTGGCGCATTTGTTAAATTCTTATTGAAATTAACTAATGAAATCAACCCAAGATATCGTGCAAAGCCCCATAGCCTATCCTTGATCAGGAAGGCAAGAAGATTCAGAGATCCATAGGTTCGAATCCTGTCACCTTGATGTGGTATTCTCAGTGGCNTGAAATCAACCCAAGATATCGTGCAAAGCCCCATAGCCTATCCTTTGTCAGGAAGGCAAGAAGATTCAGAGATCCATAGGTTCGAAT
>NW_019651542.1:0-668 GCF_002806865.2 Cucurbita pepo subsp. pepo
AAAAAATTCAACAAAGATCCTACAACAAATGCTAGCAAATGGTTGAGTTATGATTTAAATAATCCACAAAACCGTACGGCGTAGTGTTCATGTTTATAATTCTATGGCTCTCTGTTTTGGCTCTGTGTGCCGTCCTGCTTTCAGCAACAACAAGACCCATTCTTCTTCTCTTCAAATTCCGCTCACTTACGCCCTAATTTTCCTCAATCTCTCAAACGCTCTTAAGAAATGGCCTTCTTCGCCGCTGTATCGGCTTCTTCGCCGGCAGTTTCTCCGCCGCCTAACCGGAGCAGTCGGTGGGTAGAGTTTGTCGTCGGAGCAGTGGTGGTGGTGTCGTTGAGCGCGTTTCTGTTCTTTGTTTTTCGTCGGAAAATTCTGCGGAGTTTCCGGCAGCGGCGGCGGAACACTGACGGAAGGTTGAAGGAAGGGAAATCGAAGCCGAGGAGGTTCCGATTTGAGGAATTGGAGAAGGCGACGAAGAATTTCAGAAGCGATTATTTGTTAGGGTTTGGTTCGTTTGCTAATGTTTATAAAGGTGTTCTTGAGAGCCACGAAATCGTGGCCATTAAAAGACCGCATAGTGATTCATATACGAGTCTTGAAGAATTTCGAAATGGTAAATTAATTTTCTTTTAATTTACTCTTTAATTTTTTTTTAAATAACATTA
>NW_019651543.1:0-668 GCF_002806865.2 Cucurbita pepo subsp. pepo
TACGTCCAAGGCTTCATGCGTTCCAAGCGACGTAGTCTTACCACATCTTAGAGATATGGTCTGCTTAACCTATGCCCAAGGTTTCATGCATTCCAAGCGGCATAGTCTAAAAACCTACATCTAAGGCTTCTTAAGTTCCAAGCGATGTAGTCTTAAAACTGCATCAAGGGCTTGCCCTATAATACAGTCTGCTTAACCTATGCCCAAGGCTTCATGCGTTCCAAGCGACATAGTCAGAAAACCTACATCCAAGGCTTCTTACGTTCCAAGCGATGTAGTCTTAATACTGCATCAAGGGCTTGCCCTATAATACTCCCCTTGATAGACCATAAAGGTCACTTTCTCGGTGCATACTTGAACATGGCATCCTGCAAGTCTGCAGGCCATCTCTAATAGGTGAGGGAAACTTGAGACATGACATCCTGCAAAGAAAACATGGTGTAAGGCATCCCACCTAGAAGAGGAATTCTTGGGCACCGCTTGGTGGGAGGTCATGGGTCACTTTGGACATGATTAGAGTATTACCTAGCATTCTTGAGTTTTTGTTTCTGAGTTTGGGGACCTTGATCCCTCGTCCTTGTAAGTTTCTAAGGTCCTTAATTTCTTCGTACCTAGCATTCTTCTTAATTGGGTAGTTGTAAAGCTTTTGTGTTGTTGTTCTTGGTTCT
>NW_019651544.1:0-668 GCF_002806865.2 Cucurbita pepo subsp. pepo
GATACAGACGGCAGCAAAAGTGAAGAGTGGAGAAACATGATTAACGAGAAAGCTAAGAAGAAGAAAAAGAACCAATAGCTTACCCCAAAACTCCATCGACAGTGCAAGTAGAAGACTCTAGGGTTTAAGAAAAGCCCTGAAGAAGAAATGACAGTGACACAACTACAGAACGAACGATCGGACAGACGTGATTGGCAGTCGAAAATGTTTGAACANATTTCGGGTACCTTAGGGTTTCAAATCATCGAACGACAAATTTCAATGTCGGTGTGGGCCTGGTCAAATCATCGATCTCGAGCCCAATTTGTTGCTCCTGCATCTTGGCCCATGTAAGTGTGGGCCTGCATCTTGGCCCATGTAAGTGTGGGCTTGGGCCTAATTAATATTTTTTTTGAAAGTCGCTAATTAATAATTAACGACACTTAAACGTTTATCAAAATATTGCTTAATAGTTATAATTTGAAATTCATTTATTTATTATTAGTACGTATTAATTTAGAATTTTTAATAGATTTATGTTTTAATATCATCATGTGAACTATTTAGTATTGATTAAGATTAATGAAGTAATCAATTAAATGTGAATATCGCATCGATACGAAGAATGAATATATTCTAAAATAAAAAGATTAGCTGAACTAAGATTGATTTTCTGAAGTGTTCCCTAA
>NW_019651545.1:0-668 GCF_002806865.2 Cucurbita pepo subsp. pepo
TTACAGTCTTTGAAAGAGTAAATGAATGAAAGAAGGAAATGAAATTGTGAAACCGAGTTAGAGAGGTTTAGGAAATGGAATTGTTAAACCGAGTTGGAGAGGGGCGAAACAACTCGACCGAGAGGGAGAGGGGAAGGGGCGGAGCCACTTTAACAAGTTGTAGAGGTGAAGGAAATGGAATTGTGAAACCGAGTTGTAGAGGTTCATGAAATGCAATTGTTCAACCGAGAGGTGAATGAAATGGAACATGAATGAGACTGAACTCTTTAACAAGGTCAATTCCCTTATTGTGAGTTATGAGAAGAAAGAAGGTAAAGCTCCGGAACAGTAGAGTCAAGAGGGTAGGCCGATTCTGATTGAACTCGTGTAAGGACCTTTTCTTATTAATTGAATAAAACCCCGGTAAAAAGGGCCATTTTTCCCATTTTCCCTGATTGAACAACTTGGTAAACAAGGTCGCTTCGCTCATTCACCTATCGGTCGAGCTAGCTACTTACTCCGGAAATTCAGTCAAGACATGAGAGTGAACTCCGTTCTTGTCCCTATTTCTTCCTTATTGATGGCGGTAAACTAAACTCGGTCTTGTGGCTTCGCACCTTTCCGATTCATGATCCCTGATTGTCCNTTCCTGCCCCCGTATTCCCTTGCCTTATTTCATTGAAGGAGGT
>NW_019651546.1:0-667 GCF_002806865.2 Cucurbita pepo subsp. pepo
CTTAATGGTAAATGCCTCAAATAAATCCAACGAGTAACTAAGAATCCTGTTATACAGCAGAGAAAAAAGTAGCTATCATGACCTTCCTTTTCTGACGAAGCATACAGTCCTACGGTTTCATCGACTAATAAGGTTATCAAATTCATTGTTTAATGATTCGTAATGAATTTAATACAAATCAGTCTGATTTTACTGGATCTATTTGTAGACTGGCTTTTATGATTGATACCAAAATGAAATAGTGTTTTTTTCGTCTAATTATTCCTTCTTGCTCTAGCGGGAAATTAGTGTAATGCACATACTATACTATCTAATAATAATAAAGAAAATTAGTAGTTTCTATATTGGATATTCTAATTTGTTATTAACAGATCCTTTTGAAAAGAGATAAGAGCTGGTGAATCATTCAAATTAATTAGGAATTCAATATTCATGGATCATACATCCCTTTCATCTCACTTCCAATTCCTATCTGACTTAATAGGAGTGGGACTTCTACTTTCTTTTTCTGACCGCAACCAAAACCCTTCGACGTATGTACTCTTTTCCGAGTATTTGATTGGGAAGTATAGTGATGTTTCAGTTTATCTATCTATTGACCAAATAAATAGTAGTTATATCTATCTATATGTATGGTCTTGGACTATCAATAATGCTTTTTCTTTAG
>NW_019651547.1:0-667 GCF_002806865.2 Cucurbita pepo subsp. pepo
ATATCTTATTGATGGGATCTATCTTCACATAAATCTCACATAAATTACAGCTGAGTAAAAAGGATAAATCTCACATGAATCACAACTGAGTAAAAAGGTCATTCTCATTTTTTTTTTCTCAAGTAAATCTGAAGTTGTTTTTCTGTTGCTCTGTGGCAAGAGGATAGGTTGAAGAGGGGAGGGGGGAGATAATTGTTGGGAGGGATGAAAGGTTAGTGGAGAGGGGGAAGGTTGTTTTTTTGTTTATTTATTTATTTATTTTTATTATTATTATTTTTTTATAATTATTTTATTTGTTTCTTTCTTTCTTTATTCTTGGCTATTACATGAGCGGTGTCTGAAAAAGTACCACACATTCAACCTTACCTAGACTAGAAAGAGCTCAATGTCATGTTATATTGTTTTAAAGCTTAGGTCCTATCATGTATATGTTTGTTTGGATTATCTGACCCCAACAGTAGGGTTACTTATTGAGTATTTCTTCAAATACTAGCCACATACTACCCTTATATTTTAGGTAAAGGTAAAGCACCCCTACACATACGACCGTGATTCTAGAATGGTCATAGAAGCTAAGTTATGAGAGTAGTATGCATTGTTTTTCTTCATGTTAATGTTTCTTTTCAAACGTTGATGGTACTTGTTATTTCTTATTTTTAAATTGAAT
>NW_019651548.1:0-667 GCF_002806865.2 Cucurbita pepo subsp. pepo
TGTTGGACCGTAAAAGATATTGAACAAAATTGGGCAAATGTTACACGGCTTCAAGATAACTTTAAAATCAATCCTAAATTCATTGTCGCAGATGTTGCAGATCTCTAAGAATATTATAACTCTGAAGATGGGTTGTTTCTTGCGAAGGGGAGGTTTTAGGTAGGTTAGCCTTTTGTATTAAAATAAATTATTCTATTCAGTTATTAATAGGGCACTTGCTAGCTAGAAATCTTAGACGTCTTCGAACAGCACTGCAAAGTGGGTGTTGGAACTTCAGCACCATTGACGAAGATTTTTTTAGAACTTAAATCTTACAAATTTCATCCCTAAGAATCCAATGCTTTACATTCTTTCGCTCATTATCCCAAATCAATACCAGAACTTTAATGTTTTGTATTTCTACTTTCTTAAAGGTATCACTCAAGAAATAAATTATACCAAGCAAAAAATTGAAATTGAAATGTGTAATCGAAGGTTCTCCTAAAAACCCCTGATGCGTAAGTACCAATTACCAATGATTATGTTAACCTCAGAGATTGCAACAAAACAAGCATACACGATAAAGTATACAAGTCACTCAGGTCTGTGAAATCTGACACTCAATTTAAGTCTACCAAGAAAAGAAAAACCGAAACAAGAAAAAAGAAAATCAAATCAAATGAAGGAG
>NW_019651549.1:0-667 GCF_002806865.2 Cucurbita pepo subsp. pepo
CTTTAAAATTATATTAACATTTTCTTTGTTTTAAATCAACCTTTCTTTATTAGTTATTATAATTTTTAATTTTTAATTTTTTTTGTCCTTAAAGTAAAAAAATGTCGACTTTTATTATATAGTTATTCCGTTTACGTTATTTCTTATTGATTTATCGGTTAAAAGAATATGTAAATAATTATAAAGTTTAACCTTTTTTTAAGAATATTTGAATATGTAATTAATTATATAATTTAGCCTTTTTTAAAGAATATTTGAATATGTAATTAATTATAAAGTTTAGCCCTTTTTTAAAAAAAAAAATTAATATACAAATTAGCTTAACATTATTGGAATATTTTTTTTTAAGATAAGGTAAAGTAATGGCATTTATAAGTGGGGTGTCACATAGGGACCTTTCAATTTAAGTAGATATTATTACTTTTTAAAAATATTAGGAAATTATCATATGATAAAATTTGAAAATCAGAACAAACATATAATAAAAGTTGATATTGACAAGTAATCAATTGGGTGTCAGTGGAAGGACCTTTCATTTATCTTCTTATTGTCAATTAATTTATAAAGTTATCAAATTATATTTTTATTTCAAAATAATATGATTCCATATTTGTTTTTTCACCTAAATTAATAAAAATATTATTGAATTTTAAATTTTTTTCAAATT
>NW_019651550.1:0-667 GCF_002806865.2 Cucurbita pepo subsp. pepo
CGGAGATAACAATCAAATTAAGGTCATCATGAATGATGATTGCCATAATGTTCATCCTATCAAAGAAACACCATTTACCAATGAGATAAAAGCACCACGCAATTTTCTTCTTGATACTATAGATGAATAGCTACCTCGTACGCCTGAATTACACGACGAATCATAGAATCGGAATAATTTCCATCTCTATTCACGTCTGGATGGAATTGCTTCACCTGCACGGCCAGAAATCCGAAGTCGAATTGAAAATCGGTACAGAAAACCAAAAATTCTACAATCAACCTAAGTAGCCAATCACTTAATCGCTTCCCAATCATATTCCGAAAACTCAAATCTAGATTCTACAATTCGATTTTTCATCGCAACGAGAGAAACCTACGTACTTTAGCTCGAAAAGCGGCTTTGAGCTCGGATTCGGAGCAGGTCGGGTCGACGCCGAACAATCTGTAAGCATCCATAGCATTGGAGAGAGGCGTATCTTCTCCATCAATTCTTTGCCTGCAAATCGTTGCGAATCGAGACTTTGATGAAGAAGGGAAGAGAATCGAGGATTTTGAAATGGTGCGAGAGCCAACGGTTTTCCGAAATGGAAGAACGGTTGGTGCTGAAGTGGAGAGATACAGCGCCTCCATTGTCGGCGTTCGCGGGAAGTTGATTTCGTTCCAAA
>NW_019651551.1:0-666 GCF_002806865.2 Cucurbita pepo subsp. pepo
ACAACATTCATTATCAGATAGTCGGACAATCAATCGATATTACAGTCATAGATTGCTAGACCATCGTAATGAGTTTGAGTTTGTAGAGTCTGTTCTTCCAATTGAATATCCGGAAAAGACGGTTGAGGATACCAGTTTTTCTGATTACTGGTATTATTTTGACTTCTCCTAGAGATTTTTTCAATTGGTTTGTCGAGAGGCTCTTCTACCTCATCTAAAATCTCGTCTTCGAATTCTTGAATTTCGTCGTCATTGTTAACGACATTGATAGATGAATCTAGATGTGTTATCCCAGGATTTAGGATTCTATCCAAATTTTCTTCTATTTTGGCCATCGTCGCCTCTTCTTTTGAAATCCTCTTTGTAAATACGTAGAGGTTTATCGGTCTGAGTATTGGGATTGACTCATCGACTTTCGGTACAGAGCTGCCTGCTTGTTCTTGCAGAGTACCAGAATTTTTTGAGATTTTTCCCTCGATACTCTCAAGCTGGGTGGAGATCGTGGATAAAATCTTGTTTGAATAATTATTTTGATGCTGGATATTCTTAATATCCTTTAGGGTCGGATTACCCTTTTCTAGTCCTCGTGGGATAGTTTTGAAAGAACTAGCTTTGACCTTTTCTACGTAATAATTGTCAAATTCGACTTCTTCCGACGGAGGATGT
>NW_019651552.1:0-666 GCF_002806865.2 Cucurbita pepo subsp. pepo
TCACTCACTTGGCTGGAAAATGGAGGTATGGAGTGTTCTTTAATCTTGGATATGACTGTCGAGAGTGTTTGATTTGATTGCTGTTCCTGTGGTCACTGCTGGAAATGGCACTGAATTTCCTTCTTAATTGCTAAATTTCAAGTTTGTTTTTAGGATTTGATCATTAATTAGTTNAATGGACAAATCTAAATGCAGAGAAAGTAGTGTTAGATTTGTGCTATGCGCCGTCACAGTCTGGTTCTGGATTGTCTCCATTGTTCGAAATCTTCAGATTAGTCTCTTATTTGAGAGGAAGTAAGAAGTTATTGAAAATCTCTACAGTGACAGTCTTTTTTCTGGTTTTATGCAAAATGGAGAAAGTCCTAATCCAGTTCTGATTACAATAACCAGTGATTTTACTCTCATCTATTAGAAAAGCATGATGAGCTGGGCCTCAGCAATCTTGCTTATAAATCTCACATTTCAAAGTTTTTATAAATAGTTATACAGTTAATTTTTAATAGTTTTCTTAAATGAATGGTGGATAATTAACCATCACGAAGCTATAAGAACATGATTGCTCTTATTGAAATATCACAAATAGTTAATGTTAGAGCCGTTTGATCTTCTGATATGGTCTAGAGCAAAAGTATGGTCAAGTGATATTTCTTCTCTTCGTTTTCAACT
>NW_019651553.1:0-666 GCF_002806865.2 Cucurbita pepo subsp. pepo
ATGTCATTTTGCCCATCCAGACCTAATAGGGGTCCAAGGAGTACCCCGTCACATCCCCTGCAAAAGAAAAAAAGAGTTTGAGAGAAATTTGAGAGGAGTCAGTCGTGAAGTTTAACGGACCACCGTCGGAATCCACCTTCAGACGAGACTTGTACAAGGATTGAGAGGTTAGTGAGGCCGNACATTTCGCGAGGTAAGGTTCTGAACGACATTTCTTAGATCTGAGCTTTTCCTATGTGAATCGAGTCCTAAAATGCTGAAATATTCACCTAGGAACAACTCTATGCATGATCTGTGAAGAAGTTTGGCCAAGATCTCAACCCGAAGGCAGAGATCCGAGAATCGTCCGAGAACGATGAGCGAACTTTCGACGCTCTTAACTCGTCGGTAGTCAAGCAAAAATTAAAAAAAAAATACTAGGACGTAGCCCGTAACACGATTTAAAACTTTGTCGAAGAAATCATATCGATCCGATCTACGGATCGAAAGATATGAAAATTGGAATAGGGGACTCTGTTACGGATTTCAGAGGACAGAGAAGAAAAAGAAAAAGAAAAAAAAAAAAGAGGTTGGCCGGCGAGCGGCGAAGGGCGGCGTGACAGGCAACGGACAAGCATCAACCGTTGGCTGGAGCAATGCAGCTCCAGCGAGGCGACGACACGTGTC
>NW_019651554.1:0-666 GCF_002806865.2 Cucurbita pepo subsp. pepo
GTCTTTCTTCGTTTACAGTTCAATCAAAGAGAAGAGACCGTAAGTCAAGTCCAGGCCAGGAGGGAAGAGAAGATTAACCTATTTACCCCTNATCTTTCTTCGTTTACTGTCTTTTTAGGGAAAGAAAGGATAGGTTGAGTCTCATTGAGTTGAGTCTGTGTTTACAGTTCCAGACTAAATAGGTGAAGTAGCTCAGCCGAGGAAAAGGTTGATTCCTCTTCTTTTATTACATTCTCGTCAGGTTCAGTAGCTCATTCATTGAGTCTCATTGGGTAGTTCGGCTTTTGACTAAGATATCTATCATCCACATANGGCAAGGTCATATCGGTTCCGGAGCTCAGCAGTGAGATAAAGGTTCTCGTAATCAAATCATCATTTGGAGAGAGTAACCCAAAGGCATAAATTGTTCGCTTCCTTCTCGGGGGGAATGGAGTCTAAAGCAGCTAATTCGAATTCATTTACTCGACTGTAAACTTGGGTTTCACTATTTGACGGTCGAGAATCTGGTCTTTCCGGAACCTTCCTTCACTCTTGAACGAGGTAACTAGGCTTTAAACAAGTAGAATTAGCAGTCGAGTCAATTCAATCCTCTCCTTCACCTTCAAACACTCGGTCATCAAGCTATTTTCCTCTCGCTTCTTGAACTCGGGTTGAACTATTCTTTCA
>NW_019651555.1:0-665 GCF_002806865.2 Cucurbita pepo subsp. pepo
AATCCTAATATGAATCCTAGACATGGGTCGTTAACTCAAAAACCTCTATCAAACCAACCTTAAATTGTATTGTTTGGTTCGAGTAGAGCTAAAGTTAATCGAAAACTAAGATAGGCTAGATCGGTTCAAAGATTATGTTAAACTAAGCTCGAGCTAAATTGACGGTCACTTTACATTGTTGCCGAAATTTAAATAGGGTAGTGTTCTTGAGCTTCATATGATATCAAGATCAACAGTACATGAGTAACAAAACAAAATAAACTGCCCCACAAGCAGAGTTAGACATGCCAAGCCCTGGCCACGGCCCTGGCCCTGACCCTTTCATTTGTGTTGTTTCTTCCACAGCACCCCTATCTTTTTTAGCACATTCCCATGTTTCTTTTTCAGCAAATCATCATCTATTTCAGCACAACTCCTGTTCATTTTTCCTGCAGAATCCGAGTCGTAGCTGCTGTCCAACGACGCCGATCGGTCCATGAACTTGCCATTGTTTCCAGCAGAGAGCATTGCGGCTGCAGCCTCTGCAGCCTTCCTCCATTGGTCTGACTGCACCCTTAACCGTCTCAACTCCGTTTCTATTTCGACATTTGCAGCCTGTGCAGCCTCCAACTGTTCGGACACTCGAGCCGCCCTCTTGTTACTTTTTTCTGTCTCCTCCATCATAA
>NW_019651556.1:0-665 GCF_002806865.2 Cucurbita pepo subsp. pepo
TTTGTTTAAAGGGAGAGCATGTAATTCTTTTATTATTTTTTTATTTTTTTATTATTTTTTTTTAATTGTAGGGGGAGAAAATTAGGAAAAATATGCTCTAAGTTTGTCATTTTATAATTAATGAATCACTTAGTTGTTATTTTATAATTAATGAATCATTTCGTTATTGTGATGTTTCATAATTCATTGGAACATTAGTATAGGGGGAGAATATGGATTTGAGCGAATTTCAAATTTATGATATATATTAGAATGCCTATCATGATGTATCAATATTATTATTTGGACATGTGCCATTATTTTAAGTTTTATAATTAAAACTCATGGATTTCATACTGTTTTCTTGTCGTCATAAAAAAAAAAAGGGGGAGATTGTTGGCTTTTTGGCCCTTAATCTCAAATTAATTAATTTTAATTAATTAATTCATTCATGTTCTGATGATAACAAATCTACTTTCAATTATTAATCATTCTCAATATTTTGTCTGTAGTGTAATATTGGGAATAAGGATTTCAACGTTTTTTTTTGTTCACTCAAATTAGGGTTAAAACGAAGAAGTTCTAATCGAATTCAAAACAAGATTCCTGAAGTGATGATGTGCTCACAAAATGGATGATGTGCTAACAAAATTGACATCATGAACCAGCGGCAAAATTGACATCAT
>NW_019651557.1:0-665 GCF_002806865.2 Cucurbita pepo subsp. pepo
TGTATATATATATATATATATATATTCTTCTTCCATCATACTCTAAATCAATCCTACATTATTCTCTTCTTACTATTCCCTTAAAGCCAAATATTCCGTCCATATCCCCTCCCGAAACTTCTTCTCGACCGTTTATACTCTATTACGTTTCGATTTCTGTCTCTACTTTATGCTTTCTACTTTTAAATCTTCTCGACATTTTCTTTTTTAAATTTCGTTTTCTAACAATACCCAATTCATATATGAACTTAATTCAACGTCCACTTAAGAATATATGACGCATTTCATTATGATCTTTGATAAAATAAACCCTAATTCATATAAATTATAGGGACTAAATTTTAATTAAGGAATAATAAGGGTCGGAAAAAAAATTAAAATAAAAAGAGGAAACTAGTGGGAAACAAACATCTGAAATTGTCAGAATATTATTTATGTGTGCAGGCTATAATCTTGCTTTTCTCTCCCTTAATCCGGTTTTTAAATCCATTAATTATTTATGTATATTTGACCAAATGGTGTCTATAATTTTAAATATGGTCCACATTTTCAATGCATTATTGAGAATCTATTGAAACCCACACACCCTTTCAATCACTATTCATATTATATATTTTTTTTTAAAAAAAAATAAATAATTTCTATATTAAAAAATATATAATTTT
>NW_019651558.1:0-665 GCF_002806865.2 Cucurbita pepo subsp. pepo
AAAAGCTATTTTTGGGATATCACTCTCCTTAATCCTCAACTGATGGTAGCCTAATCGTAAGTTAATCTTTGAGAACACAATTGCTCCTTGCAAATGATCGAATAGGTCGTCGATGCGGGGTAAAGGATACTTGTTCTTAATTGTCACTTTGTTAAGCTCCCGATAGTCCATGCATAAGCGCATAGAGCCGTCCTTCTTTTTCACAAATATCACTTGGGTCCCCAAGGGGACACACTTGGACGTATAAAGCCTTTGTTTAGTAGCTCTTGGAGCTGCAAATTTCTTTCAGTTCAGCAGGGGTCATTCTGTACGGGCCTCTTGAAATAGAGTTTGTTCCTGGCTCAAGTACAATTTTGAATTTCACCTCCCACTCCGGGGGTAGGCTGGGGAGATCTTCTAGGAACACGTCGGTGAATTCTCTCACTACTGGCACTGAGTTAATGCTTGCCTTGGTTCGTACGAATTCCACCACATGAGCTAATATCCCCCAAGCACCCTGGGATAACATTCTCCTTGCCTTTAATGCCGAGATTATCTTCGGGACCATTTCTACCCTGNATTCTCCTTGCCTTTAATGCCGAGATTATCTTCGGGACCATTTCTACCCTGGTCCCCTTGAATTCTAAACTTGGCTGACCAGGGGGTCTGAACACAACCTCCTTATT
>NW_019651559.1:0-665 GCF_002806865.2 Cucurbita pepo subsp. pepo
GTCGAAAGAACCTCAAAGATGCAATTTTATCAAATGGTTATGAACCTACACCGGGACCAAAACTTGATTATCAAGTTCCACAATGCACATCTCACATCGGTTGGAGAGGGGAACGAAACATTACTTATAAGAGTGTGGAAATCTCTCCCNCCCATGAGGCTGACGGCGATACAGAAACAAGCCAAAGTGGACAATATCTACTAGCGGTGAGCTTTGACTGTTACAAATGGTATCAAAGCTAAACATAGGGCGGTGTGCCAGCGAGGACGCTAGCCCCCAAGGGGGGTGGATTGTGAGATCCCACATTGGTTAGAGAGGGGAACGAAACATCCCTTATTAGGGTGTGGAAACCTCTCCCTAGTAGACACGTTTTAAAACCATGAGACTAACAGCTATACATAACAAACCAAAGCGGACAATATCTACCAGCGACAGCCTTGGGCTGTTACAAATGGTATCAGAGTCAGACACCGAACAGTGTGCCAACAAGGACGCTGGCTCTCGAGGGGGTTGGATTGTGAGGTCCCATAATGGTTGGAGAGAGAAACAAAACCTTGCTTATAAGGGTATGGAAACCTCTCCCTAACAGAGGCATTTTAAAACCATGAGGCTAACGATGATACGCAACGAGCCATGCTAGCAGTGGGCTTGAGCTGTTACATTAT
>NW_019651560.1:0-665 GCF_002806865.2 Cucurbita pepo subsp. pepo
CTATCGTATAAGGTGTAGGAGATTGATAAAGGTTCCGGTTCTGGACAGACCTACAGAAGAGAATGCGGTAATCCCGTCCCCCTTTACCCAGATGGAAAAAAGCGGATTCAGCACGTCCAGTCAAAGTCTATTATCTTGTTGTCTTTACCACGCCTTGGCTAACAATGAATTAGAGTTTTTCTCATAGGGTTCTTTCTTCAAATAGCTTTCTCCCNATAACTTCTTCTAACTACTGACTCATGCATTCTATTCTCTTATCATTTTTCTAGTTAGTTGGACGAGATTAATCCCATTTGAGGAAGTAAAGAAACTCTTTCCATTTTGTTTTAGGGTGCAGATTCAGCCTTCCTTCTTTCTTCTCGGTCCGCTGTAGCAGAGTAAGCTTCAAAAGCCCTTTCGAGATTCTTAGTCAAGCCAGCCTCACCACCGCCCTGCACAATCTTTCTAAAGCGTTAATGCCTTTCTTGACTTGAGATTGGGAAATGAAAATGAAAGAGAAATCTCCTCTCCCTACTTACTCCGGAACTGGAACTGATATTAACCGGGTTAAACGTGAACGAGGTTACAGTGAGAATGACAGAAGAAGAATCAGATATTCCTTTACAGGAGGGACTAAAGANGTTAAACGTGAACGAGGTTACAGTGAGAATGACAGAAGAAGAATC
>NW_019651561.1:0-665 GCF_002806865.2 Cucurbita pepo subsp. pepo
AATAGTAGAAAAAACGCTACAAGATTCATCTTTTATTCTTTTTTTGTGATGTTTGATAAATATGAAGATGTCACGAAGATCTCAAACAATTTATAGAAATAATACACATTTTGAAATAGTAAATACTAAATTTGTCTTTTAAAAAAATAGTTAAAAAAAAANGAACAACAAAGAAATTTAAATATTACCATAACTCCTTGATGTTCTTACCAAAATTTATGAAATATCGTTATTAAAAACTCAAATTTTCTTGTTGATTTTATCAAAATAAACAATAATTGCACGTTTCGTCTTGTTTAAAACTTTGATTTCGGGAATGAAAGATAACTGTGTGATTTTATTAATCAACATCAAAATAAAAATATTTAGTAATTTGTAATTTTAATACATTGATAGATTGAAATGAAAAATGGAAGGCGTGATTCGAACATGCTGGTAGCTTAAGTGAGTTTTGCCAATTTTGAATTATAAAAAAAAGGTTAAATTAATAAAAATACTCTAAAGTTTCAATCATACAATTAAACTTGGAACCAAGCTAAAAAAATGCAGTTAAATTTTAAAAAAATTAAAAAAATATTTTATTGATAAGATAAATATAGACTTTTTTTTTANATTTTTTTTTAAGAGGTATGGAAATTCCATGGTCGTGGTTCATATCATTCTCC
>NW_019651562.1:0-664 GCF_002806865.2 Cucurbita pepo subsp. pepo
ACAACATTTATCTTTAATTGGTTGAATTCCCAATCCCCATATATTGGCAAAAAGCTAGGGTGAGTAATGTCCACCAATGAACAAAACGTTTACACACTTATCCATCCAAAACTTCAAACAAAATTTACCAAAATTCATGAGCATTCACACACCCACAAGACATAAAAATACTCTGGTAAGTTAGAGAAAAGCCTACTCTAACTCGATTCTGTTTATGTGTTTAAGTATAATGTTTTAAACGGGTACGACGTGTGAGATCTAATCTAGAGGCTTGACATTATCAGCTGTCTAACCTTTCTTCATGTACACCCATGTACTGTCCCAATGAGGTGCAAAACATTTGGCTCCTAATCCAATTAACTTGTAAGAACTCTATCTGTACTGCTTCATCTAACTTAAGAGTTTGCCTTCGAGAACTCTCTTACGCAGACAACAAAAAGTACATAACAACAGCAACATGAAAATTGTTGAGATAAGTTGATCCGAACCAAACAGTGATGCATATAATACATACTATCTGGTTTCTCAGAAAACTTTTCTTTAATCCCTAAAAGGAAATAATTTTTCAGACCATCAAGATCAATCTGCCGGTCCAAATGGCAGAACTAGATGCCCTGCGCTATAGTTTCTATTTTCAATAAATTGGTGAGGATGCAGTCCTTCG
>NW_019651563.1:0-664 GCF_002806865.2 Cucurbita pepo subsp. pepo
TCCCTTACGCTGAACACTGTCGGCAAGGAAGACGGAACGTCAGACTTCCGAACTCCTCCAGATCTGGGAGTGTGAGGCCCTTACAAACTAGATCTGTACCAAAAACAGGGTTAGGGTGAAGAAGAGTCTTGGGAATGGAGAAAAAAAGAGGGAAAAAGGACGTTGAGACGACGTTGTCGAGGAGAGAGAAAGGCCATCAGAAAATCGTGCAGGCAGTCGGGCGAAGAGGACGAAGTCCGACCCGAGGGCCGGATCTCGTAACCCAAATCGAACCCAGTTCCCTTAGGTCGGCCCAGATCCTGACAGTTCCTGCGGCCTAAACGCTCCGGCCCAAACCGCATAAGCCAGCCCGCCTGCACTTCTTTCCTTTACCCGCGAGCGGCCCTTCACCCGCGAAACGGCCCATCACCTATGGACGACCCCTCACCCGCGAACGGCCCAAGACCCGCGAGCGACCCGATAACCCGCGCCTCGACCCGAGACCCCTACACGTGCGTTGCTCTCTGATTGTGCCACGTGGCACGTCTGCAATGCGGCTCCCCTCGGCTTCGGCGGCTTATTCAGCTTGGAAAACCTATTTCCAGCCCGTTTAACACTGTTCCGACCCTCCCAGACCTAGTTTTGGCCCTGTTTAAGGTAAAAATGGAATATTTTAAGGTCGTAT
>NW_019651564.1:0-664 GCF_002806865.2 Cucurbita pepo subsp. pepo
ATAAGTTTTTTATCCATATGATGTGGATAAGAAAAAATTAGTAGCAGTACAAGTATTGGATTTTGGACCTCTTTCTTTCTCCCCAAGCAAGAATCGTACACTAGATCTTTTACTTTTATTTTGGAGAACTTTTCTATTTTAGTCAAACTTCTGCATTACTAGTCATTTCAAGAATTGAACTGAAGGTCTTTTACCATAAGAATGGAATTTTGAAATTTTAAAATGTCAGCTTAATGGAGGTACAATTATTAGTTATTGCTTGATATTTTGCTCGCTGTTGACTTATGATTCTACTTATGAACAAAAGGATTAAGAATCAGACTCAAAGACCTCTCGCATCAAACGCTTGAATCATACAACTAGACGAACAATATTCTTACCATTATTATTGTAACACTCAAAAAATGAAGGAAATTAGCTCCAACAAGAATAAGCCGCTCATGTAAGACCCAAAGAGTCCAAGGAAAGAAAGTAAGAGGATGAAGCAAGGACAAAGGTCTTAAGCAAGTTATGTCTATACGGTAAGAATTAATCTTAACGACTTAAGCTCTTTAGAAAACGACGAAAAAGGTCATTTTCCAATTTTTAAGAAATTTTCCAAATTTTTAATTCCTTATCTTAAGGAATTTCAAGATGCTCAAGGGAAAAATGACCAAAGGGACGA
>NW_019651565.1:0-664 GCF_002806865.2 Cucurbita pepo subsp. pepo
AGGTGAACCTGGTGTCCCGGTCTGATACTATGGACACTGGTGCCCCGTGCAGGCGTACTATCTCCTTGATACATAACTGAGCCCACCGATCTACTCGATATGTGGACTTTCCTGGAATGAAGTGGGCTATCTTAGTCAGTCTGTCTACAATTACCCAGATGACGTTGAAACCCTGCTTTGTCTTTGGCAAACCTGAAACGAAATCCATACAGACTGCTTCCCATTTCCACTGAGGGACGCTCAGGGGCTGTAGCAATCCTGCTGGGCGCTGCCTCGGGGCCTTCACCTGCTGGCAGGTCAAGCAACGGCTTACGAAATCCGCTATGTCCCTCTTCATTCAGGACCACCAGTAAAACCTTTTCAGATCCTGATACATCTTTGTACTTCCAGGGTGAAACACATAAGATGTATCGTGGGCTTCGGTCATAATGTCTTTTAAGATTCCCTCGTCTCGGGGAACGCACAGGCGGTTTTGCCATAGCAGACCCCCGTCTGAGGAGATAGAATACCCTACTGGCCTCTCTGTCTCAATCTGACTCCACACTTTACTGAGGTGTTCATCAGACCTCTGAGCGTCGATAACTTTCTTTCGTAGGGTGGGCTGTATAGTTAACTGTGCCATTTGAACATTACCACCTTTAACCACCACGTCTATCCCAGCCCT
>NW_019651566.1:0-664 GCF_002806865.2 Cucurbita pepo subsp. pepo
CTCTTCTGGTTACTATTTCTTCTAACCATACCCCCATTTCTGTGGCTCGTGCAATACATGATAAAGGTATCTAAAAAACATAACAAAGCCAAAAAGAACTACGGTCACAACAAGTACAGGGCGTTTCGAATTAGGAGCAGGATAGGTGGATAATTAAAGTTACCTGTGCAAGTTGGGCAACCTTGAAACCAAAACTGCTCTCCGCAATTCCAGGAACGAGCTTATATAGGTAAATCACATCCTGAGAGGATTTTGGGACTGAGAAGCTTGGCGTTTTGTGTGAAGTCAGATATGAGACATGGTATACCCCTGCAGATACTGGGAATTCCTTTGTAATATCAGCAACTTTAGGGTAATGGGTAACGAAGAGGACCAAACATTTCTTGTGGTGGAGAAGATTTTGCAAAGCTGCATATGCAATGGCCACGCCGTCGTGAGTGCTTGTTCCTCTCCCAAGCTCGTCAATTATGACCAAGGAACGTGATGTGGAATGATGGAGTATATGTGAAGTCTCAGTCATTTCTTCTAAGAAGGTGCTTCTACCTTGTTGAATACTGTCAGAAGCACCCATTCGAGTGTATATACCGTCCAGGACGTGAAGCTTCGCGGAGAATGCTGGTACATAGGAACCGACCTACATCGATCAGAAAAAACATTTGCAGTG
>NW_019651567.1:0-664 GCF_002806865.2 Cucurbita pepo subsp. pepo
ATCTCCGGGATGGGCTAATTAGATTAGACTTTCAACTGCATGAGTTTCCCAGTCCAAGCCTACAACAATAAGACCGAGGCGGAACTTGAGAGAAGCGATTCAATAGCACATGGAATAGCCCAGAGGGACAGAGAGGAGCCAAGCAGTGAGACAAGGAACCAACCAACCGGTCGGGGACAAGAGAGGAGAGGCAATGAAAGACGAATAGGTGACGGGAGAGGAGAATGAAGCCGAGGTTCAGGAGAAAGAGCAGTGAAAGAAGGTTCCCTTGTTTACTGTTCAAGAATAACTCACACACAAGAATAGTTCGGGAGCGAAGCGAACATCCTTGAATTTGTTTACAGTTCAGGGACAGAGTAAATCAATTAGCTGCTTTCCCTTGTTCAATAAGGAATAAATAGGGACAAGTGATTGACTTCCTTATTACTACTTCTAAAATGGACCTCAAAATAGGGTAAAGCATCCATTTTAATCAAAAAAATAAGGGAGAGATACAATGAATTTCTTTCTGGTCTTTACAGGATCAGATCAAGAATGAATAGTGTTTCCCGAGTTCAAAGAGTGAAAGAAAAGGTTTAAGGGAGAGGATTGACTGACAGTGAAGGAGAAGAGAAAGAGAAAGAATGAAGAGAGAGTTGAGGATTGACTGACAGTTAACTCTCAT
>NW_019651568.1:0-664 GCF_002806865.2 Cucurbita pepo subsp. pepo
AATATCATACCATTGTGGAGAGTCGTGTTCGTCTAACACTCGTAACCCATAAAAACTTTCATCTATTCGAACGAAACCCATACGGTTGTTCGTATCATCGAATTTTTCGAACAACCCTAGCCCAAATCAAAATATAGAATCAATTAACTAATGAAATACCAGAGCTCGTGAAAGCGGATGGTTGAATTGTGATTGGCCGACGTACTTTCTGTACCTAGCTAAGGTTCCATCTATGCTGTTGCAAAATTAAACCAAAACACACCCCGAGCGTAAATATATTTCAATTTTGTATCTAATAATAAAGTTCGGAAATATAAATATATAAATATATAAATAAATAAATAAAAGAGAAAAAGAAGTAGGAACTCATGGCTGGAGAACTGGTAGGCCTTGCCGGAGGGGGAGAAGATGACGACGGCGACCTCGGCGTCGCAGAGAACGGCCAGCTCATAAGCTTTCTTCAAAACGCCATTCCGACGTTTCGAGAAGCTCACTTGCCGACTTGTCGGATTTTCAATTCTCTTCACCTCAACTTTGCCTCTTCCCATTCTTTTTTTTTATTTTTTTATTTTTTTTTATTACAAAAATAGATAAAACTATGAGGCTCAGAGAATTAAGTTTCCTTCATATATTTATATATATATATATATATATATATATATAT
>NW_019651569.1:0-664 GCF_002806865.2 Cucurbita pepo subsp. pepo
GGTGAGGCACGACCTCACCCGGCAGGACACGCGTCAGGCGCACAGACTTGGCCAGCCCGATCCGCGCCGCATGTGAAGCGCCCGACCAGGTGCCTCTGACCTGCGCCTACGCGGGGAGCAGCGCGTGGGGCACGCGCGCATAGTGACCCTCCACGGCGCGCGTGTCGCGCGTGGGGGAGTGTGAGGCACCAATTTTCTTCCCGTTCGGTCTCTGTTTGCTTGTTTTCCGATCCGATTTTGATGCTGACCCTATTATAATGTGAATTAGGACTTGTGAAGGAAATTTCAGATTTGTTGGAATCCATTCCGTCAAGAAAACTCGAACTCGGGAAGGCACGCGTCAACCAAGTAAGTAGCCATTTGGATTCCCACGAGCAGTACTTGTAGGAACCGCTAGGAACAAGCATGCATGCTACCACCGATAAAATTAGCTAGTCGGACTTAGCATAATAGTATAGAAACTGCGAAAACCTTAATATCATAGGGCTCTCTGAAAGGTTTGACTTACTACTTTTAGAGATACGAACAGTTTAGTGTGTGATTGACATGCGTGCTGAAAGCGGTTTCTTACCCTACGGGGTCTCATTTTGCGTGGAGTACTTNTAGAGATACGAACAGTTTAGTGTGTGATTGACATGCGTGCTGAAAGCGGTTTCTTACCCTA
>NW_019651570.1:0-664 GCF_002806865.2 Cucurbita pepo subsp. pepo
TTTGTTCATACAAACCCATCCTGTGTTTTGAGTTATGTTAATATGTTTCAATAGTTAAAAAAGCACATGTTTCAATAGTTAAAAAAAGCAAATGTGACTGCTGTGAATTGAGCCCAAGCCTCCACGGCCACAACGGAATTCTCACCACTAAATTACAACCACTTGGATTTTTACCCATCATTCATCATTTTCATGATTAAGGATAAACCAACAAACTTCTAATTTGCTTCACATGAAAACCCAGTGAATATNAAAAAAAAAAGTAAATGTGGCTGTTGGGATTCAAGCCCAAGTCTCCANCTTTGTTCATTAGAGCCCATCTTGCCTCGTAACGTACGCGTCTGTACCATCGTAAAAAGATAAGGGGTATCTCCCAATGCATGAACACACATTAATGCATGAGGTCCCAACATTTTTCCATTTTCATTATCATTTAATACAACTCCGCTAGTNGTTCATTAGAGCCCATCTTGACTGTTTTTTGTTTCTATGCTTTTCGATTTCTCATGTTTCCTTTATTTGTGTTTGTTNATTTGTTCATTAGAGCCCATCTTGACTGTTTTGAGTTAACTTTTCATGTAATTTTTAGGTTGTGTGATATGAACCAAGAGACATCAATCATACAATATGTGATATGAACCAAGAGACTTCAATCATACAATAT
>NW_019651571.1:0-664 GCF_002806865.2 Cucurbita pepo subsp. pepo
AGAATTCAAATTAAGGTTGGAAATGCTTTAACTAGAGTAGGTATAGCGGGTGGAAGATCCAGAAAAATCAAGAATGGAATTATGACAATTCTAGACGTTTCAATGGTGGTGGATCATCCATCTATAAATTATGAAGTAGGGACAACTAATAAGAGAAAGAAGTTAGCTTAATCGAGTCCTCAATCGTGAATTACAAGCGTCTAGATTTTGGGTATCGTGTTCTTGGGTTTCCTCAAATTCGGGAACTACAGCCTATCATTCCTCCTCAAACTTGTTTCTTCACCACGTGACTTANAGGAGCTACAGCCTATCATTCCTCCTCAAACTTGTTTTTTCACCACGTGACTTACGGTGGATGCTGGAACAGCCATGGAAGTCAGGATATGGCAGTAGTATGCATTGATTTTCATTTAGTAGTTGATACGAGGTTTATTTATTTCTCTCTTTTTTTGTGTTTGTGTTCANCCTCTCTTTTTTCTTGTGTGTGTTCAAAGACTACGTTATTTCTATTTTTATTGTTTTAAATTAAATGTAAGTCCATTGCTTCAATTGTAAATGTTTTATTTCAAATTTTCGCATATGTTAAATAAGGCATGCATGTAGTGACAACTTTAACTTAGATAAAAAAAAAAATTATGATCGTTACCGTTAGTATCAGAGCCCT
>NW_019651573.1:0-663 GCF_002806865.2 Cucurbita pepo subsp. pepo
TTCGTAGATAAGTTTAAGTTAATGTTTAGGTTTAATTCTTTAAAGTCGATTTGGCCTTGGTTTTAACCTCTTATCTTTACAAATTCATCATGATTTTTCTATAATCGATTATGTTCTACCCTCTCTATTTTGCGAAATCATCATGGTTTTGATATGAATTTTCAAAACCCATCAAGTTCAAACAATTTGGAGTCTGGGCCGTGAGCTCACTTTTTACAATTTGGAGTCTAGGCCGTGAGCTCACTTTTTAGTTACTGTCAAGCCGTCCTACTCTTGGGTCCAATCGTCGTTTGAATGCCAAAGAACCGGGATGCTTTTGGAGAATTATCATGAATGGAAGGAATGTGGTAACTGGTATGGTTTTATCTTATTCTCAGGTGTCTCCTATGCAACCTCAATTTCAACTATTCGGATTTGTTCATAGATATACAATGCGGTTAGCAGTTTCTTAATGATCATTGTCACTACTTTACTTAATCTCTCTAAGTTTATAGAGTTTTTTGAGTTCTAAGTATTCTTTAATTCTAGATGCAGTTCATTAGACATTGAATGAGTAGTGTACTGTCGCATGAAGTATGCTATTAGATCTCTTTTCTTTATTGAACTGCATAATAATACCAATTGTCTCGTTGAATGTTCCTTGATTTTCTTGTCTACTTGTAA
>NW_019651574.1:0-663 GCF_002806865.2 Cucurbita pepo subsp. pepo
CAAGCGAGAAGTGAAGGAGCAAAGAGAACCTCATTCAATCAATTTCAGGAGAAAGATCAGTGTTTGAGCTAAGATTCTCTCTTTACAGTTCAGGGAAAGAACAGAGAAGACACTGATAGCTGAATCACTTAAATCAGTTGAAGGAGAAAGAATCAATCAATAATGGGTTACGGAGAGAAAGAATGAATCAAGGCAAGGAGCAAAGCAACGAGACCGTAAACATAGTGAAAGAATAACACAATAACAGATGGTAATAAGGAGAAGGGTCAGTTTAATCTGGTTCAGGTGTAGTTAAGTAGGAATCAGGTTCAGTAGTTAATTAGAATGAATCGATAGTGTTTACAGTTCAAGGATCAAGAAAGATCAGTTAAAGAATAAGAATACATAGGGGAAGGCGAGAAGCAATGAGACAGTATAGGCTCAGGAGCGAAAGTGTCAACCACTGCACTGACCTCTTTTTCTGACTTCAAAGGTTACGGAGTTCACTCTCAGTAATTGAATAAGGAGTGTTTACAGTCAATTCATTCTTTGAATAAGAAAAGCAAATGCTCATCCCCTACCTATGTAAAAGAGTGTTTGAAGGCTCAAGTGAAAGAGAAGCTCATTCATTTTCTTCGTTTACAGGGTTGAATCTGAATGGGGACTCTCCTCATGTAAAGGAAT
>NW_019651575.1:0-663 GCF_002806865.2 Cucurbita pepo subsp. pepo
AGGTTTAAAATTTATTTATATTTTAAAAATGAAATACAATATATTTTAATTTATATACTTTCCAATTTTTAGTTTGGATCCATTTAATTAAAAAAAAAAAAAACCATAATCTCTGTTTATAAAATCAATTTTCTCTTAAATTTTAAATCAAGAAATATATATTTTTTTTAAATTATTTATTTAAAATTGTGTCAATTTTTTTTTTTAATTATAACGTGACAACAAAATATATAATTTTCTCACCGATACTAATAAATATCAACTAGTTTATAACTAGCAAATAAATATATATATCATCAATCAAGTGGTCACGAAAAATTCATAAAAAAAAATAAAAAAATAAAAAAAAAGTTAACTTTTGAGGTAAAAGTAAAAGAAACAAAAGTAAATGGTAAAACCTGGAGAGTTAGTGAGGATTACAGATTTAGTGTACATATGAAACAGGGAGGGATCAATCAAATTGAATTCAAGTTGGAACAGATTCTTCCCATGCAAGTTTCAATCTCCTTATAAAAATGCAGATTCTGAGAACATCTTGGATGCAAACTTTTAACTGCTAAGCCTAAGATTTGAGCCACGTCCCCTGGTGGATATGGATACTCGACACACGCCTGCACGTTATGGTAGCATGGAAACAAGTAATGAATGAACTTAGTAAGATAC
>NW_019651576.1:0-663 GCF_002806865.2 Cucurbita pepo subsp. pepo
CATGTCCATTCCACAGCCCCGCAAATGCATCATGGATGCCAGTGATACTATTTTCTTTTGCTCTAGAAATGAGATTATGTTCTTCATGTTTTGTCTGGGCTTAAGATCAACAAGAGAAATGTTAAATTAGGAGGCTCAATTGCGATGAGGAGAAGCTCAAGAGTCGGGCGGAGGTGGTGGGTTGTGAAGTTCGATCCTTTCTCTCCTCTAACGTGGGTCTCCCTCTTGGGAGTAATCCCAAATCCATCTCCTTTTAGAATCCAATGGTGAACAAAGTTATGAAATGTTAGTCTCCTGGAAGAACTTTTTTTTCCCTCTAAAGCTGGGAAACTAACTTTGATTCACTCTGTTCTAAGCGGTATTCCTATTTATTATTTCTCCTTTTTTAGAGTTCCATGCGCGGTTTGTAAAAATATTGAGCACATTTCAGAAAGATTCTTGTGTTTGTGCTTCAATCGATGTATCTAACATTTGGCCTGTGAGAACAAGGTTAGTAAGAACATAACTCACACGCATATCTAATGAATCACAAAATGTCCTCCACCGATCAATAAACCCCGCGTTCTTTTTAAACGTTCAGAATTCAAACCAATGAGATTCGTAAGGAATTAAAACGCGTTTTTCACAAAAGAAAAGCGGCAAACGATCACACACGCGATACAG
>NW_019651577.1:0-663 GCF_002806865.2 Cucurbita pepo subsp. pepo
ATCCGAGCAAAATCCTTCGAACACAAATTTCAACCGTCGGACATTCAAGTGAGTTGCATACCGAGAACAATTTTTGAAAATCTGGCGTTTCGAGTGAGTTGCATACCGAGAACACAAGAGATTGAAAAATCTGGCGTTTCGAGTGAGTTGCATACCGAGAACAATTTTTGAAAATTAACGTCTTACATTCAAAGACGTTCCTCCAAACCAATTCCTTTAGCCTGAAGAAAGAATATGGAAGAGGTTCGATGAAGAAATAGGGCCTTGAAACCCCTAGAATCGGCTACCCAATAAGAAATCCTTTGTTTTATCTCCAGCGATAAATCCGATTTTGGATAAACTTTGAAAGCGAATATCTTAGGCTACGATCCACGAGAAGGTATCAAATCAATCACTAGCCCTTCCTTGTAATACCCATCTTTAAGTTTCACGAAAAAATCGAGGAGAGAAACGCTGTAAATGTGGCTGTACAGGCCGAGTTTCAGATGGCGGCGACGCGAAAAATGCGCATCTTCTTCTTGTTCAGAGGAAGAAAACGATTATATGGCCAGTTCAACTGAACTGTCCAAGTCAACTCAAAATTTGACCTTTTCTCGGGTTTTCTCAATTTTAACCTCATTCAAGACTGATTCTCATAGAAAATCTTATGGTTTCAGAAACTAG
>NW_019651578.1:0-663 GCF_002806865.2 Cucurbita pepo subsp. pepo
TCGTGGATCATTAAAATCTCAATAATTTAATTTAAATTTATCATTTTGTGTAGATACAAAGCATTAGATTTTTTTGTTATGTTTTATTTTTATAAGGTAAGTAATTATTATTAGATATCTCAAATTTTTTTTGTTAATTGTATTTTGCAATAATTTATATAATTTATGTTTTTTATTTTTTAAATTGGAATGATTTGAAATTTTTAAATAAAAAAAAAATTATGATTGTGGAGGATTACGGGAAGTAAGTCCCACATTGGCTAATTTAGAGAATAATCATGTGTTTATAAGTAAGGAATACTATTTCCATTGATACGAGGTCTATTGAGAAGCCCAAAGCAAGACCATGAGAGCTTAGACTCAAAGTGGACAATATCATATCATTGTGGAGAGTCATGATTCCGAACTTATATATATATATATTATTATTTTGTAAGGGAATGAAAATCGTGGATCATTAAAATTTCAATAATTTAATTTAAATTTATGATTTTGGGTAGATATAAAGCATTCGATTATTTGTATAATTGGCATTTTATTTTTTATTTTTGATTGAAAATGACTCTAATTATTTGACCAATTAAATTCTGACTTTATTTTTAAAAAATAAAATCGTTGATTTATTCAATTTTCATTCAATTTGTTGAGTTGCATATATCTAAT
>NW_019651579.1:0-663 GCF_002806865.2 Cucurbita pepo subsp. pepo
TTTTTTTTTTGGTGTATCTTATGTTATTTGTACTCTTTTTGTTCACTTTCTAGTGGATATGAACATAAATTCTTAACGTTTTGCTCTTAGTTCTTCAATAAAAAAAAAATTCATGTATAATGGTATACATACCATTCAATAGGAAGCTTTGATCGTATTTCCACGATGAATCAAATTGAACTAATCGTATAATATATGGTGGATTGATTATGGTTGTACTATTTATGTTCCACATACGATGTATTGATTCTTTATGATTTGGAACTAACTACACAAACCCGGATGAAAAATTCATCTTCATGAAAAATCGAGTTAAAGTTGCAATTGAAGCGGGAGGAACTTATCGTTTAATTTTAAACATTGAACAACTAGACCGCACACTTTTTTTTCTCAAGTAATATTCAAATAGACAGAAGATTCTTTGTTCCAAGAAACTCTCCCTTCAAATTGTTCTTTCTACTTCATTTATTTGTTTCGGTATATTTAGATCGTGTGTCATGTCAAACAAATTTGTGGGTAATTGTCCTCTTGGTGCAATCCACAACCACAAGACACAACAATCCTCGAAAACACGAGCAATAAGGTTGATAGACGAACAATGATTTAGCAAAGCTTCAAATGATGAATCAGTTTAAAAAAAAAAAAAAAAAAAAAAAAAAAAAA
>NW_019651580.1:0-663 GCF_002806865.2 Cucurbita pepo subsp. pepo
GACAGAGAAGAAAAAGAAAAAGAAAAAAAAAACGAGGTTGGTCGGTGAGCGGCGAAGGGCGGCGTGACAGGCGCTGGACAAGCATCGACCGTCGGCTTGAGCAACGCAGCTCCAGCGAGGCGACGACACGTGTTGCCTGCAAAGTCGAGCCGAATTGCAAATGCGAGCCGAGCCGAGCTGAACCGGACTTGCCTACCCTGTTAAATTAAGATGCGAAGAGAGCCTACCCAATGCATAACCTCGAGTTAGGTGATGCAGAAGGGTAAGGTGATAGCGTATGCTTCTCGACAATTGAAGAAATATGAACGAAACTACCCAACGCATGACCTCGAGTTAGCAGCGGTAGTGTTTGCTCTAAAAACGTGGTGGCATTNGTAAGAGCCTTGATCACCACACAGGAAAGACTACAAGATGAGATGAAGATGGCTGGGATAGACGTGGTGGTTAAAAGTGGTACTATGCATATGGCACAGCTAACCATACAGCCCACCCTACGAAAGAAAATTATCGACGCTCAGAGGTCTGATGAACACCTCAGTTAAGTGTGGAGTGAGACTGAGATAGAGATGCTAGCAGGGTATTCTATCTCCTCAGACGGGGGTTTGCTAATGGCAAAACCACTTGTGCGTTCCCCGAGACGATGGAATCTTAAAAGATATTATG
>NW_019651581.1:0-663 GCF_002806865.2 Cucurbita pepo subsp. pepo
AAACCTAAAGCAAGGTTTGAAAAAGAATAACACCAAAAAGAAAACACAACGGTTTTGTTTGTATTCCACAATTCATCCCAAAATTTGATATTACATGCCTTTAAATAGGCAAGATAACCCTAACATAATAAAGTTCAACCACCAACTACAAAGGCTATTAAATACAAATTGAAGAATATAAGACAATTCATACAAACTATTAATAAATNATTTCAAATCCGGGAGGTTGTTCTACGTAAACTTCCTCCGTAATATAACCATTTAAGAATGCACCTCTCACATCCATTTGAAACAATATAAAATTTTCGTAAGAATTAAAAGCAAGTAACATTCTAATAGCTTCTAATCTAGTAATCGGTGCAAAAGTTTCTTCATAGTCTATAACTTCTTCGTGACATTAACCTTGAGCTACAAACCCTAGCTTTATTTCTAATGATATTCTCATTTTCATCAATTTTATTTCTAAAAATGGTTCCAATAATGAAAATACTAGAGCGGTCTAGGGACTAATTCCCAAATTATGCTCATTTCAANTGGTTCCAATAATGAAAATACTAGAGCGGTCTAGGGACTAATTCCCAAATTATGCTCATTTCAAATTGATTTAGTGTTGTTAGAGCTACAATCCAAAACTCATCATTTTTGGCATCCTTACGATTTTTT
>NW_019651582.1:0-663 GCF_002806865.2 Cucurbita pepo subsp. pepo
TTGAAGCACTCTCAGCAACAACAGCTCTGTTCATACACCCTCCAGCGGTGTATAAAGTTCCAGATTTTGTGCCACTTGCTACCACCATAGCACCCTTCACAATCTTCCACGAACTCTTACCAAACTTTGTTGCATAACCTGTGCTATCCAACTGACCAATAGAGATCAGGTTCTTCTTGAGACTAGGAATATATTTGACATCTTTTAATGTCCACTGATATGCCGTTGGAGTTTTTTATGCAAACATCCCATTTTCCTTCAATCTTCAAATCTTTGTTGTCGACAAGATACACCTTCTCGAAATTTCCAGACTTGAAACTTTGAAATAGCTCTTTATTTGGAAACGAATGAAAAGATGCACCTGAATCCAAAATCAAGGATTCAATCGGACTGTCCACACTAAGGATTAGAGCATCCCCAATGTCTTCTGCTGAATTTACCGAATCTGTTAGGATCGCACAACAACGCACACGCTCGATCTAGATGAACACAAAGAACAAGATAGAGAAAAGTACAAGGAAAACTCTGGCTAAAAGGATTTGTATTGATGACTTCTTCAAGTATGTACAGTAAGAGAGAATTACAGAGAATAGAAAGTTACTTTTTCAAAGCTNACAAGGAAAACTCTGGCTAAAAGGATTTGTATTGATGACTTCTTCAAGT
>NW_019651583.1:0-662 GCF_002806865.2 Cucurbita pepo subsp. pepo
ATTTACATTTATGAAAACTAGTTGTTACTTTTAAATGAAAACGATTATAATGATTTCATTTATGAAAATAAGTTATTACTTTTAAATGGAAAAGAAATTATAATGATTTCATTTCGTTTTCATAAAGATAATTATTTGAATTACAAAATCATTTCAGTTATAAGGATTTCATTTACGTTTATAAAACTTTTAATTATTTTTAAATGGTTCATTAACATTTTTTTATATTATTACATTTAAATATGTTATATATATATATTTTTATATATTTATATATATAAAAAATAAAAATGAATTTTAAATGTTTTTAATATTTATTTAAAATAATATATATATATATATATATTATTTAAATTTAAATGAAACATGTCTATATTTTTTACGATAAATTTAAAAATAAATAAATATTATTTTTCGTGGTCCACGTTTCGGTTCACGTTTTAGTGGTCCGTATCAATTTCTATTTTTACAACTTGATCGCTATTTAAACTCATCACCTCTTCGTATTTTTTCACAACACAACACACAGAACATTTGTTTCCTCGATCTAAATTTTTTTTAAAAGCCTCCATTGTTACTCCTCCAAAGCTTCCAATTCTATTTTTTTATCTTATTCTTGAGAGAGATGTCTATTACTTTAGAGTGTTGTGTGTTTTTGTAAG
>NW_019651584.1:0-662 GCF_002806865.2 Cucurbita pepo subsp. pepo
CCGGATTAGGGGTTCGATGATAAGCACTCTTTTACTATTTTTACTATTTCGAAATTCTATTTTAAATTATAATGCCTGATCATTCTCCACAAAAAATTTGAAAAACGTCGACCGTTACAAAGTTTAATTACCACGTGCTTCAACCGTCTTGGATTAGGCTTTCGATTTTAAGCACTCTTTTCACATTTTATACAATGTTTCTACGACATTCTATTCTAAGACATCAAGCCTGATCATTCCTTCCAAAAATTTTGAAAAACATTCAGTTTTACTCGGGTTTTTAGCACGTGCTTCAAACGTCCCGGATTAGGGTTTCCAAATTAGGTTTTTGATTTTAAGCACTCTTTTACTGTTTTATACCCTATGCTTCTTCAACATTATATTCTAAATCGTCAAACCTAATTATTCCCCACAAAATTTTTGAAAAACAAGTATTGTTACTCGGTTTTTTTTGCACGTGCTTCAAATATCCCAAGTTCGGATTTGGATTTTAAGCAATCATAGTGGACTCTAGGTTATATCAGTCGGGTAGGCTAGACTGGGGTTCTGAGAATATTTAACTGATTTATACACTCCGTTTCTTCGAAATTCTATTCTGAATCATTAATCCCAATCATTCTGTACAAAAATATCTTAAAATGTCGCCTATTACTCGGTTTTTG
>NW_019651585.1:0-662 GCF_002806865.2 Cucurbita pepo subsp. pepo
AATACTTCATAATTGTGTTGGCCAAATAATAATAATAATAAAAATAAAGATATATCATTTTATTTTGTTACTTTTATTTAAAAAAATAATTTTGTTTTAAAATAAATAAAACATCGACTCCCATTTAAACAAAGTTGATGGTTCAATGTTTTACCGATTGGATCTAAAAGAAATTAATGAATTAAATCAAGTAGAAAGAAAAATTACGCTGACAAATGGGTTGAAAGTTAGTCTTAGGAGCATATACACGAGTTGGGTTGGATTTTCAGATTGTTCTATTTAAAACAAAATAAAAAATCATTCGTGCATGTTAAATTAATAACTAAAATTTAATAGAGTACAAATATCAAACATTTTCGAGTTGATATTACAAATATTAATTTTTTTTTTAAGTAAAATATGATTTTGGGTTGTAACCTTATTTTCGAGTTGATTAGGCTGACCCAACCAAAAAAAATATTAATAGTCTACCTTTTTTAATAAAATTCAAACGGAAACAAAAAAAAGATTTTAATCAATTTACTGAGTCATATGAACACTCTTGAATCAGTTAAGTGTTCGTATCTCAGTTTCAACCCGTAACTGGGTAACATAACAAACAATAAATTTTCGGGAAAAATCACGAAGAAAATTAGAGATAGAGAGAGGAAAAAAACCTGAAA
>NW_019651586.1:0-662 GCF_002806865.2 Cucurbita pepo subsp. pepo
AACTAAAGAAACAAACAAATTATCTGGGGGAAATTCTACCAGAAGCTTTCAACAGGATTTGAGACGTGTCAGATGAATCAGACCAAGCCAAAGTAAATGATACATCATGCGGGAAATTTCACAAAGCCTACTTTTAAGTCTCGAATTCATGCAGATCACAAAGAGTTAACTAAGTTTTCAGGCAGTCCACAAGAAATAATTCCAGATGTTAAAAGGAAATCTCCTCCGTACAACTGTCTCTGTCTCTCTATCTCTCTAGAAGGTGTGTATGTAACAAATATCAACATAGATCATTTACAAGTTCTAGTTTATTGTTCATACCTGATAGTCAGTCAGTGCCCCATATGAAGGATTACTAGAATCACTCCATCTACCATGAGGGTACTGCTCCCAACCTATGGTCCTTGATATGTAGCTTCTAGGACGATTAGCCCTGTGATCAACAACTACCTAGATCAGCTCTATCCCAAATTTAGCAAAATGTAAAACAATTTTATGCATCCAAAATCATTAGGAATGCATCCTCATTTTGCAATAAGCATAAGAGATACCAGAAGATTGGGCGAACATCTTCCCTGATACGGAAAACATTTGTAGGGCGCCTCCAAGGTAATGATCTTGAGACTTTGCTCTCTTCAATCAGACCAAGATTCTGCCATGAG
>NW_019651587.1:0-662 GCF_002806865.2 Cucurbita pepo subsp. pepo
AAATTGAATTACGGCAGTTACAACTCCAAATTGAAGATTACAGTATGAAGTTCGACGAGAGTACCCAACTGGAGGGGAGAATGGTGGGATAAAAACACCTGGAGAAACTGGTGGGCCTAGATCAGGTGACATAGCGTGGAGTAAGTGGCTGCATTGGTCCTGGCGGAGGAATTCCACCGGCTCTTGGTTGCCATAGAGGTGCTGTGAACCACTGTTAGAACTTTGACCACCACCAACACCACCAAAATTTAAACCTTTCTGGCTCTTCCCTTCCCTCTATCAAAATTAAAGTCGTCCCTCCATGAATTATGATATTTTGATTGCTCCAATTGTAATGACAAAGAGTTGTAGGCTTCAACAGCTTTGATTCCATCTTATTAAAGCTTTTCCACAGCTGCTTTGGCTATTTCGAATTGACTTTGGTTTTCCTTGCAATGTTGAGGGCTTAAGCTTCAGAAGCAATAACTGAGCTCATTTTGTCAGTTTTTCAACCAGGGAGAGTGTCTCTGAGAGCTGTGTTCTTAAATAATTCATCTCAACTTGTACAGACTTAGCGAGGTTACTTCGGGTTTGGTTGGATTCAGATACCATGTTCAGCTGAACCTTGAGCCTCTAAACTTCATTCATGGCGGAGGCCAATGTAGCAGCATCCATTGCGTGCT
>NW_019651588.1:0-662 GCF_002806865.2 Cucurbita pepo subsp. pepo
TTTGATTGAGGGAGCATTTCCTGGTCCACACCTTGTAATTTACGACTGGATATCTTAGTAAATTGAAGAAGTGTTGGGCTCAGACTCAGCTGTGATCAATCTTCAAGTTCGATTCATTTTCACGGGAAGAGTGAAACCTCAATACCGAAAGTAATGGTAGTATAGGAAGAATCAGAGGATGAGAATNAGTTGAGACCTTTATATCTTTCTTGATCCTCGATTTCTCTTTCAGCGGTCTGAGAATAGGAGAAGAAGGAGGTGCCTTCCTGTCAAAGCATAGTTCTTATCCTTCTGGTAGCCAATCAGAATGAACCCAGAGCTATCAGTGACATCAGCCTTGATGGATAAATGAGCCTTGCTCTACTGACCTCGCACCGAGTAAGTTTGGCCTTTGTCGACATCGTCCTGGTCCACCCCAAAAAGAAAGGTCAATCGAACATAAAGATAAGAACTCTCTCTTCCTTGATAGAGCCGATTCTACTACCTCTTACCGGTTTACTGATCACATGCTGCTTATCAGAGTAGAAGTTGTATCACTAATAGCGGATGTTTGAACATCTTTAGGAGTTGAGTAAGAGCTCATCATCTCCTTCTTCAATGAGAGAGGACTCCACCCTACATGGTATGGTTTGTTACGGCACGGCTCGGAATAGCAAGGTATC
>NW_019651589.1:0-662 GCF_002806865.2 Cucurbita pepo subsp. pepo
GGTTGAATAATCATTATTTTAAAAAAAGGTTTTATTTATTTTTTTTTATATGGAAGAGGGAGTAAAAATAAATAATTGGCCAGAATGGTATGATATTTGTCAACTTTGAACATAAACTCTCATAGCTTTGCTTTGGGCTTCTCTCAAATTAACCGATATCCAACAGCTACATGGAGCTGATGTGGGACTTTCATTCAACAGTTATATGGAGGTAAACGAAAATGTTGATTAGGCTCTTACACAATTATTAGCTTTCCCATGATTAGGTAAGACGATGTTATTCATGGAAACATTCGAATTGGGAAAGGCGGGGGGAAAGCTTGAACACATTTGTCCGGGGTGAATATAAGTATATTGAAATTCATGAGATTTGAGGTTCGAACCACCAAAATAATAATAATAATAATAATAATTTAATTGAAAAAATAACAATAATAATTCAAATGAGTCGGGGCTCCGTTGGGTCGGATTTTTAAAAAGCGGAGCTCCGAAAACGTCATTTTAAATAATATATAGCCGTTTGAAACAGCGTCGGTAGCCATTTGAAATCTCTCCGAATTCAGTCTCAAACCCTACGTGACCGTTGCTCTCTCTCTCTCTCTCNTGCTACTTCTTCTGCTGCTTCTTCTTCTTCATCAAAATTCTTGGCATCTCTCTCGAAA
>NW_019651590.1:0-662 GCF_002806865.2 Cucurbita pepo subsp. pepo
CTAGACTATGATGAAATGTTTAGTCCAGTGGCAAAGATCATCATCGTACAAGTTCCTCCAGTACTTATGGTAAATAAAGATTGGAAATTATGGCAGATGGATATGAATAATGCTTTCTTGCATGGAGAGTTAAACAGAGAGTTCTACATGAACCAACGGAAGAAATTCGAAAATGAAGTTGGTGTCATTGATCAATATATGCAAAATCCGAAGAAGGCTCATTTGGATGTGTCTCGACGAACCTTGAGATATGTCAAAGGTACAATCAATTACGATCGTTTATACAAAAGAAGCGAAGACTGGAAGCTAGCTTGATATAGTGATGCTGACTATGTAGGAGACCATGATACTTGGAGGACAACCACTTGGTATGTGTTCAAGTTTGGTTCGGGAACAATTTCTTGGTGTAGCAAGAGACAACCAACAGTATCATTATCAACTACAGAAGTAGAGTATAGAGCAGCTCCGGAAAATACATGGTTAAAACTTTTGATGGAAGATTGGCACCAGAAAATTGAGTATCCAATACCACTTCATTGCGACAACCAATCTACGATTCGCCTAGCAGAAAATCTGGTGTTTTGTGCTAGAACAAAGCATGTGGAGGTGCNCTGGTGTTTTGTGCTAGAACAAAGCATGTGGAGGTGCACTACCATTTCATT
>NW_019651591.1:0-662 GCF_002806865.2 Cucurbita pepo subsp. pepo
TCATTGAAGATGAAAGAGGATCCCGAGGCGGATAAAGTTTTCGGATGGGTGCTAGAAATGTAAGCTTTCAGAAACGATAAACCTTTTGTATTCTATATTATTCCAAATTGTGAGATCGAGAGGGGAACGAAGCATTCCTTATAAGGGTGAGGAAACCTCTCCCTTGAAGACGTGTTTTAAAATCGTGAGGCTGACGGTGATACGTAACGGGCCAAAGCGGACAATATCTAGCAGTGGGCTTGGACTGTTACAAATGGTATTAGAGTGAACAGTATCTGTTAGCGGTGGGCTCCAAGGGGGGTGGATTGTGAGATCTCACGTCGATTGGAGAGGGAATGAAGCATTCCTTATAAGGACGTGGAAACCTCTCCCTAGTAGATACGTTTTAAAACTGTGAGGCTGACGGTGATACGTAATGGGTCAAAGTGAACAGGATCTGTTAGCGGTGGGCTTGGGCTGTTACAAATGGTATCAGAGCCAGACACTGAGCAGTGTGTCAGCAAGGACGTTGGCCCCAAGGGAGGTGGATTGTGAGATCCCACATCAGTTGGAGAGGGGAACAAAGCATTTCTTATAAGGGTGTGGAAACCTCTCCCTAGTAGACGCGTTNAAGGACGTTGGCCCCAAGGGAGGTGGATTGTGAGATCCCACATCAGTTGGAG
>NW_019651592.1:0-661 GCF_002806865.2 Cucurbita pepo subsp. pepo
AAAAAAAAAAAAAAAAAAAACACACCTGCTTTGGTCATCTTCTGCTGCTCCGCAATTTCGTCCGTTTTTGGATCAATCCCACTACACTCTGCTAATCCTTTTCGCACCCGATGTTTCACCATCTCTTCAAAAACTAAACCCTAATATTGATTTTAAAATAATATTAAACTAACCTACTCAAATAAATATCATAATACCGACTTATTTGATGCATTAATTAGCAGATATTATTCTTTTTAAGCTCTTCAGCCTTTCTCTCAAAATTTTAAAATATGTCTACTACTAAAAGGTTTCCATCGTTCCATTTTCGTAAAATAATATATATATAAATATTAAAGAAGTGAAAACGATGTCGTTCTATCAATAAATACGGAGAATTGACAATTGAACGACCAATAATATCTTTCAATAAATCCCATTATTAAGTTTACATAAATAAATGGAAAACTGGGTTAGGATCGTGTTTCGTTGCTAAGAAAATTGAACGATTCTCGAGAAATAAACAAAGAAATTCTACTACGATTCCTTGACTTTAGATTCGTTCTCGTCGAATTTCGATTCAACCTTCAAATTTGTTTATCGAGCCATTGAAGAACGATAAAGAAAAATGCAGATTTGATAAAGAAGAAATGGAAATTGAATTACCTGGGAATTGATTCGA
>NW_019651593.1:0-661 GCF_002806865.2 Cucurbita pepo subsp. pepo
CTTCTTCATCAAGTAAGTCAACTTTGATCTTCTTCCTAGCATCTAGCATCTCTGGGCTACTCGATCCATCAGTAAACGAGAGGTCGAAAGTCGCGACCATTGAGATCTTACTTTGATTTTGATACGAAAAATCTCTAACCATAGAAATAAGAAAGACGACTTGATGCCCCGAGTCAAAAACTAATTGATTTCGTAGTTGAAACCATGTCAGTATAACCTGCTTCAGTTGCTTTTGCTTTGTGCTCTTCTCTTCTTCCCCTGACCCTGAAATGCGGGAAGGTAGTCTATGTTAACCTGGAAACTTTGCCTCTGTGAGCCTTTTTTCTTTCCTTCTGGTCTAGTGGCATAAAGGCTGCTATGCCTGATCATATATCAATCGAATGTTAGACCTCATCTCATCAAGAAATAGCGTCTCGTATATAGACTCACCCTTCAGACTATCAGTTCCTTGCTTTCCCCTATCCTGGGTGGGGCTTTGTTTGACTGAATTGCTTTCGTGCTTGATGGAAGATAGGTGTCAGGCTCATAAGGTTTATCCTATAATTCTAATAAGGTGAAAACTCATCATCAAGGCGGTTTTCTTTCTAGTTCTACTGTTGAAGAACTCACTTGCAGGACGAACAACCTACCTAATTAAGAAAGTTGACTTCCTCCAAACAGC
>NW_019651594.1:0-661 GCF_002806865.2 Cucurbita pepo subsp. pepo
CAGAGAACTCAATTGATTTTAAACCTGTTGCATTAGCCACTCAAGCACATTAATATTTGTTAAAAAAACTCTTTTTAATTTTATAAATAATTGTCAATTTGACTTTTCTTTTGTTGATATGGAAATCAACCCATGGAAAAGTATGAAACAAATTACCTTGATGATCAAAATCAAGAGTAAAGAAAACTCGTTTCTAAACTCGTGATTTGAATCACTCCACAAGAGGTTTGATCAATACCACTTGAATGACTCTAGCATGCAAGTTGTAAATACAAGAATTTGCAAAGAAAGTTTAGCTCTCAACAAAGCTAAAATAGAAATTTTATTCTTAATTCCAAAATGTCATGTCTAATCAAAGAAAAGAAGGCTTTATATATAGCCTTTACAAACCTTAACCTATGTGATACATAACTCCCAAATTAAATGGGTTAGTAAATGAGAAATACTCATAATCTTCATATTAAAATGGCTAGTTAATGGTGGAATATAGTAACCTACGTGGGTTACAATATAACCTTAACTCCTATATTTAAAAATACCTTAAATATGACAAACAAATAGTTAAACTATAATTAAATAATGCAAATAATAAAATGTGCTTATTAGTCATCTTTTGACTTGTTTGATAAATTCAGCGGAGTTTATTAAATGCAACTTAAAG
>NW_019651595.1:0-661 GCF_002806865.2 Cucurbita pepo subsp. pepo
ACTGGGCGAACCAACCCTTAAAAACGTTGAATCGGACCCCAGCGACAGAAAAAACACTCGAACTGCCTCTTCCATTTTCTTCGGTTCAGCTTGCTATCTCTTTCATTTTCGATCAATTACAACCTAAAATGGACTCTAATGACTCCATAAAATTACAGACCTTTCTTCATTCATTAAAGCCCATACACATTAGGCTTATTATAATAAGTGTATCAAATGGAAGCATAAAAAAAATGCCAAAACCAAAACCATCCACTTTAGCAACCACAAATTTCATTCATGAAATGGCACCCACCATGATCAAATTAATATAAATAAAGTGCCTAAAACTTGCTCCAATACCAATTGATGGTGTTAATATAACACATGCGTAAGCAATTTGAATCTTAAGCACTTTAAGAACATTAATTATAGTATATAACTAGCATGTTCATAAGTATTAAAACTTAATTAGTTTAGATACTAACCTTTTGTAGTTCAAACTCCTTTTTCCTCACGAACCGGTTTCGAACCACCACTAGTGTCTGCTCCACTATCCTCCGGCCATAGAACGGGATTGTGGAATCCGGTGAGTGACTAAACTTGGAAGGGATTTTGTATATGTGAAGAGATGTTTGTGAGAGGTTTTTCTCAAGGTTTTCCACCAAGAAGAAGAAGACCT
>NW_019651596.1:0-661 GCF_002806865.2 Cucurbita pepo subsp. pepo
TCTGTCCACGACGATTCATCAAATGGCTTGTCGGATGGCCAGCCAGGGTTGGGAACAAGAGCCGAAATAGAAGAAGTAAGAACAACGCGCCGTACCCCAAGTTTCTTCGCAGCCTCAAGAACATTAAGAGTGCCTTTCACTGCCGGCTCCACCAATTCTTTCTGTGGATCAATAGGATCCTCCAGCGTGCAGGGTGACGCAATGTGGAATACGCCCTTGCAGCCTTCCACAGCCCTGGCCACAGCCTCGCCGTCCATTACGTTCACTTCGAAAATCCGAAGGGTAGCATTAGGGTTAGCGGAGGCCTGGAGATTGATCAAATGGGAAGCATCGGAGCCGGGGAAGATCGAGGCATGAATGGTAGTGTAACCGGCTTCCAACAGCGTACCGATGACCCAAGATCCGATGAACCCATTGGCTCCGGTCACACAAACTGGCTCTTTCACCTTGGTAATCGCCATAGCCTCCTATGATCCTGGAGTGGAAAAAGAATCGGAAAAATGAAGCAAAGAGAAAGAGGATGAGTGTTTATCCATTGAGAGATTTCAGCTGCACGAGATTTGTTTTTGAACTTCAGCATCCGAAGATCCGATATATAGTTTTGAAGTGCTCTGAATTTTGTATTTTGTTTCAAAATATCTATTACTTCCAAAATTACATT
>NW_019651597.1:0-661 GCF_002806865.2 Cucurbita pepo subsp. pepo
GCTTATTGGAAGGGGAATATTAAAGTTTCTATGGTTCGATATAAACTTCTGGAATGTAATCTCTCTCGTGAGCACGATTGGAAGGCTCGTGTGTTCATGCAGGTTTCTATGTTTCAATATCAACCGTTTCATTATTATACCTTAATTTTGATGAATAATAATGGATTTGTAGGATTGGGATAAAGAACAGGAACAACGATTCAAAAACTCCAATCTAACTGATCAATGTGTTCATAGGTAAATTTTGACACTTGCTTTTTTTACCGATGTTTTATGGGTATAAAATGATATGAAAACTGCTTTGTAGGTATAAAATATACGTGGAGGGGGTTGGTTGGTCGGTGAGTCTTAAATACATTCTTGCTTGTGATTCAGTGACATTAATGGTAAAGCCCTATTACTATGATTTCTTCACCCGAAGTTTAGTGCCAATGCATCACTATTGGCCAATCAAAGATGACGACGACATGTGCAACTCTATCAAGTTTGCCGTCGATTGGGGCAATACCCACCAACAAAAGGTATAGATCGTAACAATGTAGTTGACAATTTTACATTTTTGAATTTATAAAAGAAAACATATAAAAACTTACGATCTTCGTGGCTTGTTAGGTACGGGAAATTGGGAAGGCAGCGAGCAAGTTTATCGAGGAGCAGCTAA
>NW_019651598.1:0-661 GCF_002806865.2 Cucurbita pepo subsp. pepo
ATACTTATACACAACTAACCAGTAGCTTCACAGTTATAAAACAACTGAACAAAAAGAATAAATGAATGAATACTTACTTCCCTTATGAGCTTTTGCTAAAGTGACTACGAAGTAACAAGCCCCCCCACTCTGCATGCCCACCATTACTGGGATCCTTGACCTGCAGATAATGAAGATTCTAATGGGTTTTCATGAGCCAAACCTGTGGGGCTTTGCAGGCCCACTCCATTCAAATCTAATGGGTTTTCCGAGTCCTTCTCCTTTACAGAATAAGTTTCTGGTTTGTTGAATCTATGAGATTCACATTCGAGTTCATCGTCTCCAGCAGCTTCCATGTTATTGTTGGTCGAAGCAGTGGGTGTTAGTTCAGTTTCAACTTGAACTTCTTTGGCGGTGATTTCTGTTAGAGGGTTAACTGTTACCTATCAACATAACATACATTAGCTTCGTCAATTACACAAGTGATTCATCGAAAGATGGTCAAAAGAAAAAATCGATAACAAGAAGAATTTATCAATAGTTTGTTTAAGAAATGTGAAATGCTTTTTAATCAATTAAATTATTGTTCGGTTTAAACATGTAAGATCCCACGTCGGTTGGAGAGTGGAACGAAGCATTCCTTATAAGGGCGTGGAAACCTCTCTCTAGCAGACGCGTTTTA
>NW_019651599.1:0-661 GCF_002806865.2 Cucurbita pepo subsp. pepo
TTCCTAATTAATGTATGCCGGTGATCCTTATTGCTTATTGGGGGGGAGGGGCACAACCGCCATTTTCTTTTCCCTTTTTGTTGAATGGAATGTGTCTTATTTACATAAACACCTTTTCCACTAAACCAAAGAAGGTAAAGAAGTCCAACAAGGTGCTTCAAAACAATTTTTTTTTTTTTTTATGATAAATACTTAAACTAATACAAAAATAGACATCCTAAAAAGATGTAACAAGTATTAGGTATATTTTCTTCTTTACTTGCACTGAAAGCAGTAATTAGGACAGCTTTGGAATCAATTAGTTTCATATAAATAATATGAAGAATATGACAACCTATATTAACATGTTCAAATTGACTTACTTGTAATTCAAGCTTTTCGCCACTTTGTGTTTTGACAGATATGGGATAAAGATTAAGTTCCCCTGCAAATTGATTGGTAAGGGAGAAAAAAAAAGAGGAATGAGATACAACATCAAAGTTAGTGATCAAGTCCAACGTTACATTCAAATTTGAAAGGATGTCATCACTTCATAGAGTATGTTGGCGGAGAACAATACAAACATACAAACTAGTGACCAAAAGCTCAACCCTGGAGGACATGTAATAAAAATTTGAGAAAGAAACAGAACTTTTCATGAACTCATTGTTATTTTGTGCAT
>NW_019651600.1:0-661 GCF_002806865.2 Cucurbita pepo subsp. pepo
TCAGGTGTACAATTATTCAACCATTCTTTTTCACTCATTTGCATCCTACTTTAATTGACAGAAAGGTTATTTTGAAACAAATTTAACGTAAAAAAAAAATAAGATACTTATTTAATAAGTATTTTCATCTATATTTTTTTAAAGTTTATTTGAATATTCTATATAACATTACCAAAGTAAAAAAATCAAATTATTTGTGTTTACTCTATTTTTATAAAAAGAAGACAATAATGAAACCCATGCATTCTAAGTACATGTAAATAAAATATAGATTGAAGAAAGGAGAATTAATAAGAGAGAAAAATGTATATTTGGTGCATTCCGAGAATTGAACTCGGGACCACTTGCATCCTAAGCAAGAATCATACCACTAGACCAAATGCCAATTTATGATAAATTTTTTTATTTATTTATTATAGAATGTTAAGATTTGGATAGACAATTTCAATTAATTGAAATCTATATTTTTTATTTCTGAAGTGGTTAGTGTTTGGTACAAATTTATGTTATCTAATCACGAAAAGAAGTATGATTTATATTAAAATAGAACTTATAAAGGTGAGAAGGTTAGATATTTATCGTATAGTTCCTATTTACTAAGTTTGTTACTGCATCAATAAAAATTGGTAGAGTAGCTTCTAGAAAAAAAAAAAAAAAAAAA
>NW_019651601.1:0-661 GCF_002806865.2 Cucurbita pepo subsp. pepo
AATTTCTTATTTATAGTATTAAGATTATTATTATTTTTTAGGGAAAAAAAACATTCATTTTTAAGTTTTATTAATACCCTCAAATTAAAATAAAAAATAAAAAATAAATATCTTTTATCTTAATATTATGTTTAAAAAATACAGATAAAATTTTATAATATCAATAATACCCTTTAACTTTTATAAAAATAATTTTTTTTTTTACCGTTAATATATGAACAAAAATTGTTTATTGACGTTTCATATGCCTACTAATATTTTTTAGACGATAATATTATTTTTTAAAAATTTTAAAAAATAAAAAATATTTTTTAAATCTTTAAAAAAATTGAAGATATTACTTTCCAATTATTTTTAAATTTTTTTAAAAATAAAATGAAAAAATTCAATAATATTTTTATTAATTTAATCTTAAAAAAATTAAGATATAAAAAAATATATATATTTATTTAAACACGAGAATGGAAGTTGAACACGTGCCGAGTAAAACGTAGATCGTCACCCGTTTTTTAATCGAGGTTCAGATTAAGCTCTATCTCGAAATTTTGTGGTTTCCGTGCATAAACCAATTGAATGTAAACACAAGGTTCGGAGGTTTTTTATTCATTTTGTCAAATTTTATATGGAATCGTATGCCGAGTAAAATGTAGAATGTAGCCGT
>NW_019651602.1:0-661 GCF_002806865.2 Cucurbita pepo subsp. pepo
CAGATCACTGTCATATTGTTACTCAACAACCCCTTTTCAGGGTTCCAAAGCCCAACTCTGTTTCCCCCATTACTATTCACATTCACAATCTCAAATTCTGCCGATTGCAGCTGCCCATTCACGATCTCGTAATTTCCAGTCAGCCCCATGAACTTCGTCTTCGACAACGCCTCAACAATTTTCTCCCCGTTTTGAGAAACCCCCAGAGTTTGAAGATCGGTTAGATTTTCAGATCCATTTGGGTTTTCGATTGTGAAGTTTTTGGCCCCTGTTTTCTCAACTGCCATTGCAAGTGCTCGAGCTGCATCATAGGCCCATAGTCCGAAGATGTCTAAATGTGGATCATTGAGGACAGAATTTTCCATTATGAATTCCCGTTTCCATTTAATTTTGAAACGGTCGAGCTCCATTGATTTTGGGACGTATGTCTTCACTCCCAAGGCTCCTTCCATGGAGTTTAGAACAGGGGAGCTCATAGAATCGAGCAAATTCGCGGTGGCATCAGTCAAAATCCAAACGTAACCTTCCCTCTGTTGAACACTGTCATAAGCCCTATTCTCTAGGACCAAGACCTATTCTCAAGGTCTTTTTTTGGCTGGTTAGTTTATTTTTAGGTTTAACAGAAGGCTATATAATGCCATTCTTTCTGCGGTTGAAATCA
>NW_019651603.1:0-661 GCF_002806865.2 Cucurbita pepo subsp. pepo
CAAGGATTTGTAGTTACTGAATTTGCAAGGTAGCACACTCTCTGTAACTTAAAAGAGTTTTCTTTTTTTTCCCTATTTTTTTTTTCTATTTTTTCTTCTCTGCTTCTCTTATCAACCAACTTGTTATATTTTGTGAAACTGTTGATTTAATAATTTTACATCCTCAATTGTTCAGCATTTCTATCACCGATTTTTTCAACAAGATATTCTCAAGATTCAAATGTGTTAATTTTATGGATCTACATCAGCTATTGATTGATTGTGAGAACATATAAAGCGCATGGAAATTTGGTTGTTAATCCTTGCAAATCATAAATTTGAAATCAAAGCTAACTTACCTAATTTGAAGTTTATAGTATTGCATTTTCTCATATTCAACAGTTGGAAAGATGATTGATAGTGATTATCTACCATTTGATTATGTAGTTTGAACAAATAGCATTTTAGCCCATAGATGGATCGGTTCAGTAAAACTGTTGTGAGACATCGAGCTTGGGCGTTTGACTGCGTTCTTTACAGGCACACGATGTGTTTTCGCACTGACCTGTAAAAACATTGATAAAAGTCATAATTTTCGACAAACTTGAATCCAATTCCACTTAGATGCATACCCCGTATGCGTTCATGGTTTACGAATTATTGAAGACACATGAGGAGACCT
>NW_019651604.1:0-661 GCF_002806865.2 Cucurbita pepo subsp. pepo
TTAGATTATGGCCAGGACAACATGACAGAGTTAAGGTGGACTGAGCCATAGACACATGAGCTACTAAGTCAGGACTTCACATTCCTTAACATTTGATTTAGAGAGCAATAGCTCTAGTCATTAAGAGGAAAGAATGGGCCCACACGACGATATATTAAACATTATGAGCTGATCCAGATAGTTATTAAAAAGAAAAAAAAACATGCATACATGTAGAAACAAGGGTTCCCTCAAGCATATGAACCAAGAAGGCAAGGTTAAAAGGTTTTCTCGGAGTTCGACATAGTTGTATGGGTTAGAGTGATGTTGTTGGACTCACTAATTTTCCATAGCTTAAGTAATTTTTATGAATCAGATATTGAACATGGTTTCTAGACTTGTTTTATAATAATGTTCATGTCGATTAGAGGAGGCTAATCAGAGACAAAAAAGATAACAAGATGAGTCCTTAAGCCAACTTGATACCTCAATATAAAGAGGGCAGATTGTGAGATCCCACAACAGTTGGATAATGGAACATTCTTTATAAGGGTGTGAAAATTTCTCTATGTGTTTTAAAAATGTAAGGTAATCTCGAAAATCCAATGAAGACAATATATGCTAGGGATTGGCTTGGGCTTTTACAATGTGCAAAGCCACGACCACATGTCATCATACAACA
>NW_019651605.1:0-661 GCF_002806865.2 Cucurbita pepo subsp. pepo
TAGATATCCAGTACCACCCTGGAAAAGCAAATGTGGTCGCACACGCTTTGAGTAGAAAGGTGGTCCACTCTTTGGCCCTCATTACGAGGGAAGTAAGGGTACAAAGAAAATTTGAGGGAGCCAACATAGTTGTAGCGACCGAGAGAGTCATGGCACANTGCAAAGAATGGTTACCTCCCAACAAGAGGATCCAAACTTACAGAAAGTCTTAAGCCAGCTAGCTGAGAGCCTAGTAATTGATTCTCAAAGACCTCAGATGAAGGGCTATTGTATCAGGGACGCCTATATGTCTCGACAATAGAGGAGCTAAAGAAAGAAATACTAACGAAGGTCACAACTCGCCATTTGTCATGCACCAAGGAGATACAAAGATGAATTTAAAACAACACTTTCGATGGAAGAGCATGAAGAGGGATGTGGCCGAGTTTGTGAGCAAGTGCTTAGTTTGTCAACAAGTGAAAGCTCCTAGATAAAAGGCGGCGGGGTTGTTGCATCCCCTAAGCATACTAGAGTGGAAGTGGGAAAGCATAGCAATGGACTTCATAGTAGGATTACCCAAAACGCTTAAAGGCTATACAATGATCGGGTAGTTGTCGATAGGTTGACCAAGTCGGCACACTTCCTACCTGGGAAAGCTACATATACAGTTGACAATTGGGCA
>NW_019651606.1:0-661 GCF_002806865.2 Cucurbita pepo subsp. pepo
AGTAAATAAAAATAATTATTCCTTCATCTCTCCTAGTCACTCTCCCCAACAATCTCTCCTCAACCCACCCGACAGTTCCTGCAAAAATGAAACAGAAATGAAAAATGNCGTAAAAAAAAAAATAATAATAATAAATAAGTAAATAAAAATAATTATTCCTTCATCTCTCCTAGTCACTTTCCCCAACAATCTCTCCTCAACCCACCACCCGACAGTTCCTGCAAAAATGAAACAGAAATGAAAAATGTCAGATTTGAGAAAACAGAAATAGGAGATGGGGTTGGAGAGATATCAAGATTTACATGGGAGAGAGATTTGAGATTTCTCTGTAAGTTATATCTCATATCTCCTCTTTTTTATCCCATTATTTAGTTTTATTTAGCAATTTACCTTGTTAGAAAGATCATCAGGATCAATAGCAGAAAAAATAGAATCGAAAAAAATAGAATCGATTAAATTAAACTAAAGAAGGGTTAAACAGATTTAACTATCACAATTTCTTCTCTCGGCAAAAACAAACACAAAAAAATAAAGGGTTCACATTTAGTTTTGGCAATGAGAGATATTTTGCTAGAAAAAGATTTTGCATNCTCGGCAAAAACAAACACAAAAAAATAAAGGGTTCACATTTAGTTTTGGCAATGAGAGATATTTTGCTAGA
>NW_019651607.1:0-660 GCF_002806865.2 Cucurbita pepo subsp. pepo
TAAAAATTCAAAACAAACAATATGTGTTAGCAGCGGGCACGGGGCTTTACAAAAAATTAAAATAAATGACGGTTGTAGGATTTGAATCCATGCCCTTTTGAACCAGAGTCGAAGCCTAGCACCTTAGACAACTTGGCCAAACTATCCTGACGAATGTGTTTGGACAAATCAAGATAGTCGAGCTATCTCGAGACACAGCACCTTAGACAACTCGGCCAAACTATCCCGACGAATGTGTTTGGNTTTGGAACCAAGATGACGATGAGATGCAACAATGTTGTGTCGCACATGATTGAACATGCACGCATAGACGGCGTGTGTGGTCAAACAAGTTTTAATTCCACATTATGGATGTTTGAATGCGGAAGAAAAACTCTGCCTAAGGTATAACAAAGCCATAAAGTCGAGTGAAACATGTGAATAGAGATTGAGTACTCCTTTAGATTTGTCGTGAGCGTGACAAGATCACGAGACACTGGTCGGAGTTGGTTTAAAGTCTCTTCATAATAGACGGGTTTTAAAACCNTGAATAGAGATTGAGTACTCCTTTAGATTTGTCGTGAGCGTGACAAGATCACGAGACACTGGTCGGAGTTGGTTTAAAGTCTCTTCACGACAAATGTGCCTTGACAAACCAAGATAGTCAAGCTATCTCTAGAC
>NW_019651608.1:0-660 GCF_002806865.2 Cucurbita pepo subsp. pepo
ATTTACGGGTTTGGCCCACAACTCCATTAATGAAGAAAAAATATATATTATATATATTTTAACCTAAATTAATAAAAATATTTCGTCTAAAAAATACATTTAAATTTTTAAAACTTTATTAATAATTAGCAAATATTGTCTGCTTTAAACCGTTAAGTCGTCAACCTCGTGATTTTAAAACGTGTTTGTTAAGAAAATATTTCCACACCCTTTATAAGGAAGTACGTTTCCACACCCTTGGGAGCCAACGTTCTCTCTAACACACCGCTCGATGCATGACTCTAATACCAAATGTAAGAGTCAAAGCCCATCATCAACAGATGTCGTCCGCTTTGATCTGTTACGTATCGTTGTCAGTCTCATAGTTTTAAAACATGTTTACGATAGAAAGGGTTTAGTCTTATTTCGACCAATGCTTACTTCCAACAGTGTTTCAAAATGACATTCAAAAGTTTTATTAATACCATTTTTAACCTTTTTTAAACTTAAAAAAAAAATAGTGCGTACCACATTTTAAAGTCACTCGTATAGTTTAAAAAATAATATTAAATATTTTAAAATAATGTTTGTGAATATATATTTTAATTTTTTTTAATAAAAATAAATGGTGTTATGGTTCTTTTTAAGATTTCACGAGTATTTTTTAAATATAATATTAAC
>NW_019651609.1:0-660 GCF_002806865.2 Cucurbita pepo subsp. pepo
TTTTTACTCGTTTAATATATTGAATTGCTGCAAATATCTTGCATTTCATATACATTTAATTTTAGTTTAAATATAATTTCCATAATTTTCTTTACCTATGTTTTGTGCTGTCCCAATGATGATGGGCTATAATGAGAAAATTGCTACTTCAAGATCAATTATAACTTCCCTATCAAACTTAGAAGTTCATGCTTTTTATGAAAAACTATTCGTTTTGACCTTGCTATGATCTGAGTATATATTTCTTGAGGTTGCTTTTATCATGTATTACATTAGTGTCTGAGTTTCCATGTACCATTTCGTTGACACGTCCCAGAGGGAATACTTCAAGCAAGGAAAACTGGAACAATTCCGTCAAATTCTGGAGGAAGGGTCTAGTCCAGGTATTGGCTTCTTTTCAAATGTTGGAATTTAGTTATTTTTATTTTTATTTTGCTAAATGTAATACCTTAATCAGTTGAATGCTACTTGATAGTATTCAGGCTCATAGCCTACATAGTTTTCCAATCTTAACTCACCTTTTGTAATTTTGTTATTGTTGCAGATATTGATGAGTTCTATGCTAATGTTAGATATGAAAGAATCGCAATCTTAAATGCCTTGGGTGCTTACTACCACTATCTTGGAAAAATTGAGACAAAACAACGAGAAAAAGAAGAA
>NW_019651610.1:0-660 GCF_002806865.2 Cucurbita pepo subsp. pepo
AATAATAATAATTTCTCACCTCTTCCATTTTCCTTCTCTCTTGTACCACTTTTGTTCTCCTCTCTCTGTCTTCTTTTTCTGTAACAGCCAAAAATAAATAAATAAATAAATAAAAATTATTATAAAGAACAAGAAATTATTATTATGTAAAAAAATAATAATAATAATAATAAATTAATAAATAAGTAAATAAAAATAATTATTCCCTCATCCCTCCTAATCACTTTCCCAACAATCTTTCCTCAACCCACCTGATAGTTCCTGCAAAAATGAAACAGAAATGAAAAATGTCAGATTTGAGAAAACAGAAATACCTGCGTCAAATTTATAGGAGATGGGTTTGCATGATCAAGATTTACATGGGAGAGATTTGAGATTTCTCTGTAAGTTATATCTTATCTCTTTTTTTTTATCCAATTATTTAGTTTTATTGAGCAATTTACCTTTTACCTTGTTAGAAAGATCGTTAAAATCAATAGCAGAAAAAAAAATAGAATCGATTAAATTGGCCAAAATAATTGCTAACCTAATTGAAAAGGGAGCAAACCAAGACTAAAGAAGAAGGGTTAAACAGATTTAACATATCATAATTTCTTCTCCGCCAAAAACAAACACAAAAAAAAAAAGTTTAGATTTAGTTTTGGCAGTGAGAGATATTTT
>NW_019651611.1:0-660 GCF_002806865.2 Cucurbita pepo subsp. pepo
TTTTTTTCACGTGCTTCAAACGTCCCAAGTTCGGGTTTGGCATATAAGCAATCGTAGTGGATTCTAGATTATATCAGTTGGGTAGGCTGGACTGGGGTTTTGAGAATATTTAACTTATTTATACACTTCGTTTCTTCGAAATTCTATTCTAAATCATTAAGTCCATTCATTCCCCACAAAAATTTCTTAAAATGTCGCCTATTACTCGGTTTTTGTATCACATACTTCAAACGTTCCGGATTAGTGTTTCCAAATTATGGTTTCAATTTTAAGCACTCGTTTACTACTTTATACACTCCGTTTCTTCGACATTCTATTCTAAATATCAAGTATGATAATTCTTCATAAAAATTTCAAATAACGTCAAGCGTTACTTGGTTTTTTCGTACGTGCTTCAAACGTCCAAGATTAGGGTTTCTGGATTAGGGGTTCGATGATAAGCACTCTTTTACTATTTTATGCATTCCGTTTCTTCGAAATTCTATTTCAAATCATTATGCGTTATCATTCCCCGCAAAAAGTTTGAAAAACGTCGACCGTTACAAAGTTTAATTAGCACGTGCTTCAAACGTCTTGGATTAGGCTTTCGATTTTAAGCACTCTTTTCACGTTCTATAAAATGTTTCTACGACATTCTATTCTAAGTCATCAAGTCTGATC
>NW_019651612.1:0-660 GCF_002806865.2 Cucurbita pepo subsp. pepo
AAATGATATTACAAGAGCTTGAACCCATGTTATTTTGGATTAGGTATGATATCAATTCAAATCAGCCTTCAATCCAAAAACTTAAACTATGAATCCAATGGAATTACGTGCTGAAATTGGGTACACAAAATAAGGAAGATTTAAAGTAGTAAAGTATGGAGAGGTTTGTTGGGTTTGTAATAAATAGGTATACATTGAACTGCACATCACTTTAATTTAGAGTAAAAGAGTGGGTTGGTCTGCATGACCTGTAGCTTGTGATGTTAATATCGACAGGTTTGGGTGGGATGGGCCTAAATCACATTATTTAACCACTAAAGCAAAGCTTAATGAATTAATTAATTAGGGGTTAAATCAAAATAAAAGCTTGGTTGGTATAGTGCTGCCAATTGGACCCACTCATGACTCGTATTCCCCTTGGAAGAAATGAAGCCAAAAGGAGGGGTGGCCTACTTGTACAGTTCACACGTTACACGAAGCTTTAACTTGAGGATTGTTGTAGGCCTATCTATATCTTTTGTTCATATCAATGCTATGTGTTTTTCCTGTTCATCGCCAGCCCCAGCTGTTCTTGTGTAGGGTGCATGATTGAAATGTTGATAAGTTTTGCCTCCTTTCTAATCATTGCTCCTACGCCATTGTGTTTCCAATATTTCCTAT
>NW_019651613.1:0-660 GCF_002806865.2 Cucurbita pepo subsp. pepo
GCCTTAACCTAAAAAATGTAGTAGCACATGGCTTGAGTATTAAAAGAAACCCTCAGTAGATGACCCCACTATTAGGGTTAAATGCAACAATCACATGCAATAAGATGATGGGACCTATCTTTCATTCTGTTTTCTCTACGATGCTGTCCTAACGGGTAATTTTGGACGTGTACCATATACTGTACACACAATCCATACATGCGAGTATGGGCTCACCAGCTAGTTCGCACACCGCTGGGCCACTTTTCTTATCCGGTGGGCATACTCTGGGAGCCCCTTAGGCCGGACCCGCTAGAACTAGTAACCGTCACGGCAGCGCTATGCAAAGCATAACAATCCTTGTCCTGTCATTGGATGTACGCGTCCGTACCCTCGTGATTGGATAGGGGTATCCCCCCAAATGCATGGGCACACATAATGCATGAGGTCTAAAAACGTTTCCATTTTCATTATCCTTTAATACAACCCCGCTAGCATTATGTACATATCATATCATTTTTCATATCGTTCATCATTCATGTCATATCATTTCTCATTCTTCAGTTCTCAAATCATACATAATTCTAACGGGGTTATACTTCATGCCATTTATCGTAATTTCATGTCACTCATATTATGATGTATACACACAATTTATCATATACACATCATACCATGACA
>NW_019651614.1:0-660 GCF_002806865.2 Cucurbita pepo subsp. pepo
GACAACATCATTCATTACATACAGAAAGAGAAGCTACTTACTCCTTTGACGATATTCCCTTCCTGGATTTCATTGTCAAAGAAGGGAGACTAAAGATTCATTATCTATCCTGAACTACTGAACGAACCAGGTAAGCTGGATGAAAGGTCAAGCTCCTTTCCNGCTTCGCTCCTTTTTCGATATTCCCATATGTTATTGCATGCATTAAGGAAGTCAAGACGAAACAAGGGCAACTCCTCTTCTCCCCTCCCTATTTTTGAGGTCATTTCACTCAAACACAAGGTAAAGCATATTCTTTCTCCTGAACAGTCAGTCAAGACGAAACTCAAGATGAATGAGAGAGAACTGGCAGGCAGGAAGGAACTGGCTTTCTTGCGGCTGGGTTGGAAGGAACTTGCTTGAACTCCTCTTCTTGTCTTGACGATATTCCCTTGCCTTCTTTAACTCGGTAAAGCATATATATATATATTCTGTCTCCTTATTCTTTAACTGATCTTGATCCTCTGCCTACTTACTCATGAACCTTTGACTGATTGAACTCCTTATACGATATTCCCTGAGCTACTGAACCTGACGAGTGGGTAAAAGAGATGAATGAGACTTTACAGTGAAAGCAAGCAAGTCAAGTGATATGAACCAAGAGACATCAATCATACAATA
>NW_019651615.1:0-660 GCF_002806865.2 Cucurbita pepo subsp. pepo
TAGATTAAGAGGATCAATTTGAGTAACTTTGAAGTAGGAATAGAGAGTTAAAACATTGTAGAATGAGCTACCCAAAAAAAGGAAAATTCACGTTTTTAGACGAGTTGCAAGCAATGGAATATTTTTCAAAATTAAGGTCTCACGCAAAAAGACTTCCTCCAAACAAATTCTTTTAGCTTGAGGAAACAATAAAGAAGAGGTTCCATGAAACAATTGGNAACCCAATAAAGAATCCTTTGTTTTGAGATCCAACGAGAAAATAGATTTTGGACGAACTTTGCAGGCGGATATCTTAGAATACGATCCACGAGAAGATATGAAATCAATCCCTAGCTCCTCCTTGTATTTAGTTTCATGAAGAAATCGAGGGAAGAAATGTTGTAAATGGAGTTATAGAGGAGAGTTTTAGACGGAGGCGCAATACAAAGCGCGCATCTTCTTCCTGTCCAAAAGAAGAAGAAGATGACGTGGCCTTTCCGTATCGACCATGTCAAACCACAATCCAACCTTCCCTTAGTTCTTCTCAATTTTAATCTCCTTCCGGACCGATTCTTATGAAAAAAAGAACTTTATGGTTTCAAAAACTGTACAAAATAAGGAAAATGTGGAAGAAATTTTAAGGTAATTTGAATATCGAAAGCTCGAAAATAGAGGTCCCGA
>NW_019651616.1:0-660 GCF_002806865.2 Cucurbita pepo subsp. pepo
GATATGTGGAAATTGGCTGTATTTAAATTGAATTATAATTATTAACCTTTTGAATTAATAGTATATGTTATTTTAAACCAACCGATAATATATATTTTAATCAATATAATTAATATATGAATTTTTTTAATACAATAGTGTTACGGTTGCTTAAAAAAAGTAAAATGTCAGCAAAACTTCATCCCAATGACTATATATGTCAGAAAAAATATCGGTGTAGTTTCATTATATGAAGTTATCTCGACAAAATTTGAGATGCAATGATACGGAGTGGTGGTACATAGGGGTCAAAGGGTTTGAGAATCCAATGTTTAAAAAACGCTATTAAAAGTGTAAGAATTTGTTTTTAAAAAATTAATTAAAGATATATTAGACANAATTTGATCTTTAACTAATTTAATATTAAAATATATAAACTAATATTAAAAAATTTAAAGACCTTATTTTTAGGTTACAATGATAAAATATAAAAAATTTAAGTGAATTCATAATAGACCAGGGTTCAAATTTTCAAGCATATGTTGATGTGAAATATTTATTAAATTGACGCGGGACGATGAAGGTATAGAAATTGCATGATATATATAAATTTAGATAAAAATTATCGAAAGATAATATCTCCAACGATTCATCCTCAATCACGACATGCTTATCTTAGTT
>NW_019651617.1:0-660 GCF_002806865.2 Cucurbita pepo subsp. pepo
TTTTTTTTTTTTTTTTACACAAAGGAAAATAGGCTGGTGTATGCAGCTACAGCAGTTTGTTGTCAAGCTGTAATTTTTTTTTTTTTTTTTTATTATAAACATAGCAGTCTGGCAGATGGCTGCCAAATCTTTTTTTAATGTAGCAGATTGCTGTAATTTTTTTTTTTTTCCCCAAAGTTTTCCTTTTTCTTGTTTGATATCAATTGATGTCATCTTTTTGTGTTAGTGTTTTGACTTGAGGTTTCGTGAGAAAGCGCACACAAATTAGATCAAATTCATGCAAATGAGGAAGAACGCGGTACTTCATGGCAACATACACCGAAAAAGAATAACTTTGACACTAATCACAACTTTGTATGTACCAAATGTAATTAACCTCCTTGCTACTTTGAAATTAGCCTGGTTAACCACATCAGAATTCACGTAATTCATCTACAAAAAAAAAAAAAAAAAAAAAAAAAAAAAAAAAAAAAAAAAAAAAAAAAAAAAAAAAAAANCTATCATTCTAAGATAAGTGAAGATAACTATTTAAAAACAGTTAAAAGTGCAAAAATAAAAGGAGAAGAAAAACTAACTTGGCTTCCTAGGAGTTTGTTACCTGTTACCGTTTCTTGTCAGCTTGCTCCAAAATGTTTTATTTTTAAGCTTTTTAAGCTTAAA
>NW_019651618.1:0-659 GCF_002806865.2 Cucurbita pepo subsp. pepo
GTCAGTCTCACGATTTTAAAACGCATCTAGTAGGAAGAAGATAATAGCACGGTTCTGATGCCATTTGTAACAGCCTAGCTCTGATATCATTTGTAACAACTCAAGTCCACTGCTGGTAGATATTGTCTGCTTTGACTCATTACGTATCGTCGTCAGTCTCACGGTTTTAAAATGTGTCTATTAGGGAGAGATTCCACACCCTTATACGGAATGTTTCGTTCTTCTCTCTCGCGGATGTGGGATCTAACAATCCACTCCCTTGTGGACTTAACGCTCTTGCTAGCACACCACTCAGTGTCTCCCACCAATATGAGCCCTCACAATCCACCCTTTTAGGGAATCAACATCTTCGCTGACACACCGCTCGGTGTCTGGCTCTAATACAATTTGTAACAGGTCAAGCCCACCGCTATCAAATATTGTCTGTTTTTGTCCCTTACGTATTGCCGTCAGCTTCACGATTTGAATACACGTCTATTAGATAGAGATTTTCACACACTTATAAAGAATGATTCGTTCTAATCTCCAACTAAAAAAAGATGGTTGATTTGGGAGAGATTGAATTGGTGTAATATATAAATATGTAGAGGGGAGCCCAAGAAAGGAGCTTTGTTTGGGTGTGGAGTCCAAGGAAGACAGTCAAACCTTTAGAACAATAA
>NW_019651619.1:0-659 GCF_002806865.2 Cucurbita pepo subsp. pepo
TTACAGTCCGAAAATTCGTAAAAGTTCTTCCTAGCTGTCCGACTTTTGATCGGCTTCTCCATTTTTGATGAAGCAACTTTCCTTCTCCTGACAGTGTTCTTATCAACTATGCCTTTTGGATCATTACAAGTTAGAAACGAGTTGTAAATTCTTGATCTTAGCTTGTCCTGAGGCATATCTTATTGATTGAGATCGCATGTACATTGCAAAGCGGACTCAGATGCTAACATTACTGATATCCCACGAACCATTTCCAAGAACTCCTACACATAACTCTTGCATGGTTTTGGATACCATAATAGTAATTTCAGGCTCTGTGAGAAAGTTTTAACCTGTTTGCCTCTGTACATAGGAAAAATCCAGGAAAATGAAGCAGAAGTGTTGAACCAAAATAAAGAAGAAAAGAAGCTGAAAAGCGGTACCTTAAGGATAAGGAGTGGCTGCAAAGCTCTTGATTGATCAACGCGAGTGAACTGTGCTTAGATGCTTCGTAAAACCGCACCGATAGAGAGAGGAGCTGATGGATGAGTAGACTCAATTGAAGGCATTAGAAAGAAGAGGAAAAGGCAATAAACAAAGACTGACCAACATCACAAAGAAGTTTCAGAGCGTCGAACCGGAAGAAGCGAATCGAACCCGAGCAGAACAGTTGCAGGCTT
>NW_019651620.1:0-659 GCF_002806865.2 Cucurbita pepo subsp. pepo
AGAAGTACAACACATCTATTTATACCATCAAAAAAATAAAAGTAGAGCTCAATGCTAAGACATGATCTGAGATCCCACGAGACATGATAGACATTGCATATGATTGCATTTTCCAATGGGATCACTCACTAAGTATTTTTAAATACTCATTCTTTTCCTAACATTTTCAGTTAAAGACAAGAGACGTCTAGTCAGATGACGACTTCTGTTATGGAGTCCATGGAATAGTGTTCTTCTAGATAGTTTTTTTACGTTGAAATTTTTTTATGTTATCTTAGACCGGCATGTTAAGTTGTTTGATTCATTATAAACCTAGCTTAAACATAGGCTCCCTTGATGAAGATGCAATTAGTACCGTAGTTTTTAATTTGAGGCACATAAATCTAGAAAGTTTAAGCTAAACAAAGGGTAAAATGTTAGCTTTAAATGATATTCTTATCAAAACTTTGGGGAGTTAGAAACTCTAGTGATATTCCATATTTTAGATTGAAATTTGGGCATTACACCTTAAAACAAAATTATTCTATAAACCGTTTATCTTACAATATTTTTTCTAATTTCTAAATATGACTTCTAAATAGCTCCAACTGTTTCTTTAATTTTAGGACCTTGCCAACTATAATACAATCTTTTTTAGCCTTTACAATCACCCATCTTCA
>NW_019651621.1:0-659 GCF_002806865.2 Cucurbita pepo subsp. pepo
GAAGATGGCTTATCGTTGCCCCGACTTTCACTCGTGTAGAGTGCTTCTTCTTCACCCTTTAATGTGATGCCTCCCATTTGTTTAGCCATGGCTTCTTGGCTGGCTAACAATTTTTCAAACTCTACAAGTGATGATTGAGTGGGCCATCCTTGTACAACAATAATGAAGCTTATATATTATGGTCGCAATTTGTGGATAATGATCCTCTTCATTCGATCTTCTCCAATTGTAGACTTCGATTCTAGTTTAGTAATCTCTCGGCAGATCGTCTTGACTTTGTGGAAGTACTGAGCAATCGTCATGTCATGTTGTGAAATTGACAATAGCTCGTTCTCTAGAAGTTGTAGCCACGTATCGTTCTTCTTGGAGAACAACACCATGAACGTGTCCCATGCTTCTTTCGGTTTCTTGTCATCCCAAATATGTTCTAACATCTCTTCTTCGATTGTGGTCTTTAAGGCAAACATTGCTTTGCCTGCTTTGATTCTCCATTTGCGCAAGGCATCGTTAGAATCCTCTACTGCCGGCATAGTTTCACTCCCGCCAATGATCTCCCAAAGATCCTGTCCTTGTAAATAGGACATCATGCATGTTACCCACGTATTGTAGTAGTTGTTGTTGAGTTTTTTGATTCCTCCTACGATTTGGAAGTCACCCAT
>NW_019651622.1:0-659 GCF_002806865.2 Cucurbita pepo subsp. pepo
ACAAATTGTTGTACGTTGAAAAAAATAAAATTTTCCTCATTATCACAATGATAAGGTTAAAGTATCTCATTTCGATTGTTCGGTACGTTTCAAATCATATTGTTATACCTAACCCTGAAGTGATTTTTACTCATGATCGTTTGATCTCGAGCGTATCGAAACCTAAATATAACTTTTATACTTTTAGCTTATAACATTGATTTCTTTCAAATTATTTTCAACGCATTTTCTCGCTTATGTTTTCTAAAAACTCGAAGCTCGAGCATACTCCAATATGGTTCGTAACGTCCGAATTTCACACGGCTGACTTCTTCGTTGGATTAGAACAAATGTTGTATATTGTCCGTTTTAGCCCGTTATGTATTGTCATCAGCCTCATGGTTTTAAAATATGTCTGATAAGGAGAGGTTTCCACACCGTTATAAAAAAATGTTTCGTTCCCCTCTCCACCCACCTTAGGGGCCAGCATTCTCGTTGGCACACCGTCTAGTGTCTGGCGCTGATACCATTTATAACAGCTCAAGCCTACTGCTACCAAATATTTTTCATCTTAACCCGTTACATATGACCGTCAGCTTCACAATTCTATAACGCATCTACTAGAGAGAGATTTTCACACGTTTATAACGAACTTTCGTATTCAAATTCACCACATTTTT
>NW_019651623.1:0-659 GCF_002806865.2 Cucurbita pepo subsp. pepo
CGAATTTTTTCCGTAATTCTAACTCTTAAATTTTATTAAGTATTTAACAAATTCTTAATCTTTTCATTTAGATTTAATATTTCTTGGAATATAATATGTCTAACAATACAATTCCGGGTGACATACAATTTATTTGATACTATAGTTTCATAATATATTTGAAAATTACTTTAGAAACAAGAATATATGATTATTTACTAGTATAACAATCTAGTACGTCTGAGATCTTCCTTTCTTTTTTTTCTTCCTCTCTCTCTTCTGGTGCTTTTCATTCCATTCTTTTTTGTTTTTTGGATTCTTACCTTCAAATCTTTCATTTTATTTTATTTTACATTCGATTAACCGTTTTAAAATCTTTCCTTTTTTCAGTGTGTTCACGAATATTTGACGGATTTTTAATTTATTCATTTGTCCACTTATATGGAATTACTGTTAAAGATCACGTATTTGTTTAGATTGCTGTCAATTAGTATTTAATTAACTCTCCGTTAGGAGTTAGATCTAGATTTGATTTAGTTTTGATTTGATTAGATTTTATTTTGATTTGTTTACTGGTTTGTTACCAGATTTTCTGCAGAATTTTAGGTAGATTTGCTGAATATGTTTTGTATTCTCTGTAAAAATATGGAGCATTCTTGCTCTTCATAATTCAATCTTCT
>NW_019651624.1:0-659 GCF_002806865.2 Cucurbita pepo subsp. pepo
CTTACCTTGTTTAAGATCTTTGCTCCAATAGGCTGAGAGTCTAGATTCGATGGATTTTGTGCAGATGGTCAAGGTTGATCATCTGATTCTTGTCATAATGGCAGTTTTGTAATTATTCATATCTTCAGGGGTCATTAAGTAGTTTGTCATCGTTCAGAATATATTATTACTATTTTTCTAAAATAAAAAATCCATAATTTTCCTAACAATTCTTCATCCCTTCTTGGTCATTATTAAGACTGTTGTCCTTGATCAATCCTCTTGATTTCTTTTCTTGCATTCATTAGGTCTTACATGGATGGCTTTTCTTCATTTTTTTGGGGTTTTACATTGGATATGGAAGGAGAAGTAGGTAAACAAAGAAAATGGTGCAAAACTATATTACCCCTAAGGATATCTAACCATGTTTCATGACCTAAAAGACCTCCAAATGCTATTAAATTAAGTGGTAGACCTTATTANCATGTTTCATGACCTAAAAGAACTCCAAATGCTATTAAATTAAGTGGTAGACCTTATTATGTGATGTTTGAAGATGTGATGATGTTTGAAAGTTGTTGGAACACTTTAATTAGCCAAACCAAGAATTAGAAATAAAATGACAAAAATGCCCCTAGTACTAGTTATTTAAATTCAAGGTATATATGTGCTCCAAATGA
>NW_019651625.1:0-658 GCF_002806865.2 Cucurbita pepo subsp. pepo
GCGTTCACTTAAAATAGCATTTTTTTTAATGTTTTGTTGACCAACTAAGCAGAGCCACTTCGGAAAACTATGTATGGAAGACTAAAATAATGTGTTATCTTTCACTTAAAATAGCATTTTTTTTATGTTTTGTTGCCAGAATTACGTTCACTTAAAATAGCATTTTTTTTATGTTTTGTTGCGTTCACTTAAAATAGCATTTTTTTAATGTTTTGTTGACCAACTAAGCTACAAGAGCCACCTCGAAAAACTATGGAAGACTAAAATAATGTGTTATCTCTCACTTAAAATAGCATTTTTTTTTATGTTTTGTTGCGAGAATTACGTTCACTTAAAATAGCTTTTTTTTTGTTATGTTTTGTTGCCAGAATTACGTTCACTTAAAATAGCATTTTTTTTATGTTTTGTTACGTTCACTTAAAATAGCATTTTTTTTATGTTTTGTTGCGTTCACTTAAAATAGCATTTTTTTAATGTTTTGTTGACCAACTAAGCTACAAGAGCCACCTCGAAAAACTATGGAAGACTAAAATAATGTGTTATCTCTCACTTAAAATAGCATTTTTTTTTATGTTTTGTTGCGAGAATTACGTTCACTTAAAATAGCTTTTTTTTTGTTATGTTTTGTTGCCAGAATTACGTTCACTTAAAATAGCCT
>NW_019651626.1:0-658 GCF_002806865.2 Cucurbita pepo subsp. pepo
TGAGAAAAACCATTATCTTCACACACAATTTTTCAAAGGCAACACTATCAAATTCTCACTCCTAATTTTAGTAATTAAAACTTTTTTTAGTTTTGAACTCTTTTTACAAAACTAGCCAATCTTTTCAAAACATCATTCTTATGTTTTATCATCAAAACCCAAGTAAATCTTGAAAAATCATCCACTATCACAAAAACATAATAATTTCCTCCATAACTAGCTATTTTAGAAGGGCCACGGCCAAATAAGTACATATGGAGTAGTTGAAGAGGTCTATTAGTAGAAATCATATTTTTAGATTTGAAAGAAGACTTAGTTTGCTTACCCATTTAACAAGCCTCACAAATTTTATATTTTTCAAATTTAAGTTGAGGAAGACCTCTAACTAATGAATTTTTTTGAAATATTTGAGATCAAATACATACTAGCATGTCCTAGTCTTCTATGCCATAGCCAAGAGTTATCAAGCAAAACCGAAAGACATTTATCATTTGTAGGACAATCATTCAAATCAATAGTATACACATTATCATCTCTATTTCCTACAAACAAAACTTTTCTATCACTAGCATTTTCAATTATGCAATTATTCTTATCAAATACAACTCTAAAACCTTTATCACATAATTGACTGATGCTAAGTAAGTCATGCTTTAAA
>NW_019651627.1:0-658 GCF_002806865.2 Cucurbita pepo subsp. pepo
AATTAACTTCTATTATTTTTTCTCTCTAAAGTAATTAACTTGTATTATTTTTTCTTCTCTCTACATTAATTAACTTCTATTGTTTTTTTCTTCTCTCTATAGTAATTATCCCAAAAATAGTTTCTATCAAACTAAAACTTACACTAGAAAATAACTTCTATTCTTTTTTCTTTTCTACAGTAATTAACTTCTATTTTTTTTTCTTCTCTCTACAGTAATTATAGCAAAAATAATTTCTATTCCTTTTTCTTCTAGTAATTATCTTCTATTCTTTTTTCTTCTCACGACAGTAATTATCGTAAACCCTATGTAAATAATTTAACAGTGGTTTAGATCTAAAAGATATAATAATAATTGCTCATAGATTTCATTAACAAAGAAAATAAATGAAATAATGATGATACATTCCATGAACAACTTAATATATAGTTCATAATAAGGGCATTTGGTCTAGTGGTATGATTCTTGCTTTCGAGTTCGATTCTCTGAATGCCCCTCCGAAAGTAAAAAAGCACAATTTTGAAAGGAAAAAAAAAAAGTTATCAATGGGCCTAACCCAAAAGAATGCGATGCAATGCACAGCTTCAACTTATATAAATTTCATATATAGACTAGTAGCTAAGAATTATAAATCTACTACAAAGGCATTTGGTCTAAG
>NW_019651628.1:0-658 GCF_002806865.2 Cucurbita pepo subsp. pepo
CTACCATGGTAGGTGTAGAGGAGGTAGATTGAAAGCATCCATTTATTTTTCGTGTCAGAATAATTGCTCATTCTATTCATAACAACGTAATAGAATTAAAAAACATAGTGCTTAAGGTTGTGAGTCCAAGAAACTCTCCCCTCAAGTTGTTATTTCTATTTCATTTATTTGTTTCGGTATATTTCAATCCCGGGTCAAACCAACAATTGTACCGATCTAAGGCAAATGTTCCATTTCGTTGTAAGAACAACAATCAACGTCTATTGACCAATGTATATTACATCCTGAGTTTGCAGAACAATATTATTAGGCTCGTTTATCAAGATATTCGATAGAAACGGAACTCTGTTGATGAAGGTAAAATGGTCACAAAACCGCTAGTATAAGGTACTAGTGAAAGACCTTCAACATCTTCCAAACCTTATCATTGGAAGCAAGAAAGAGAAGAAGAATGAGTATGCCAGGAGAAGAAGGAACCGAAGAACAAAGCTAAGAAGAAACCAACTAACATAGCTAAGAATAAATCGGAGGCCACTTCAATTAAGAAAGAGCAACCTATAAGTCAATCTGCGCTTCATCAGACTTGCCTTCTCAACCAAAGAAGCCTGGAGGCAAATATAAAAAGAAACAAAAATCCAACAATAACAAGGTTGAAAGA
>NW_019651629.1:0-658 GCF_002806865.2 Cucurbita pepo subsp. pepo
AAAATCAAAATGAACTCAACAAGAACAATGGGAGAGAAGATGAACAAACCCGAGAGTATAAATCCTGAGAAAAACAGCAGAATCAAATCCAGCATGGCTAATAATCTCATCTTCGCTCATCTTCAAAGCCGCCGGCATCCATTTCAAGAATGTGAAGTAAGTCCAAATGTTGAGATTAACATATTTCCGCACAGAACTTCCGGAGGCGCGAGGACTATTTCGTCCGCCATTGATGTACCATTTCGGAAAATAAACTCTGTCGTTGATCGGTTGAATCCGCAGAATCGCAAAAGCAAGAAGGAACACAACCGCAGTGATGATATTGATTAAGGCGGAAACTCCAATATCCGCGAGAGTCGCCATTGTAGGGCACAGAGATTTCTAGAGAGAGAGAAAAAGGGAGAGGGAAATGAAAGGATTTATCAGGAGGTTGAAGAAGAAAGGAATATGAAGAAATTTCTGAATGTGATTGATTATCAATGGAAGGATTTAACCGCTTGAGAGCATATTTTTGCTTGTGGGAATTGGTTTCTGACTTCCGCAATCCGCCATTTCTACTGCAACTGTGACAGAGCTTAGAGAGAGAGACACACATATTCTACTTTTTAAAAAGAATTAATAAAATAATAATAATAATAATAATTTCTTTAACTTACAG
>NW_019651630.1:0-658 GCF_002806865.2 Cucurbita pepo subsp. pepo
TTTTTAGAAGTAGATAATGTAACGAATCAGATAAAAAAAAAGACAATTTGCAGTCGTCGGCAGGATCGAAAACTCCGGCGAACGCTGGAGTTTTCGTTCGCACACGACCCACAAAGTGCGCCCGACGTTGGGGTCACCACGAAAACCAAACCCGACCTTCAGCCACCTCCAAGACACCTGCAAGAAAGAAAAATAGNGACCTTCAGTCACCTCCAAGACACCCGCAAGAAAGAAAAATAGTGAGAAAAACGAGAAAGACAGTGAGAAAATCGAGGAAGCTCCAACAAAGCCAAACCCTACGAAATCAACGTCGAAACCTCCGATTTACGCAACGAAAAATAATCCTAGAGACCTTTACACAAACCAGGGGTAGATTTCGACGTTGCTTACACGTTGTACACTATTGGGAAAGGGAGACAGAACGTCGGATTTCCGAACCCTCTCAGATCCAGGAGTGTTAGGCCCTTACAAACTAAACAAATACCATAAATGGGATTAGGGGGAAGAGGAGACTCGGAAACAGAGGAAAAAGGACGTCGAAACAACGTGGCCGAAGAGAGAGAGAGAGAGTGTCACCGAAAAAATTCGCTAGAAATCGGGCGAGGAAGAAAAACTCACGATCCAAAACCTCTCGGCCCAACGATTCAACCCTCGGCCC
>NW_019651631.1:0-658 GCF_002806865.2 Cucurbita pepo subsp. pepo
AAAATGAATTTTAAAACATATATTGGACCGTTAAACTTCGAAAAAAAATATATTGGACCGTTATATACCTAATGTCATGTCATGTAAAGTAAAGGCATGTTATAGATTATATTATACTAATGATGATGCATGATGAAAGCCATGATAAATACTATGCATANTTGGGACCTCACGCATTTATGTATGTTGTGCATCATGATACATCTCCGTTATGTTAGTACATATGTGTACTTTCGATATTTATGTTCGTCATGATATCATGTGGGTCTTTTCCTCTGTGGTGTTCGGCGCGACAGCACATTTAACCCAATGAGTCAAGCCTTAGGAGTATGTAAACGAGTCCATCCTTAACGGTCCATGTGCGCATGTGAGCTGTAATGACCCGAAATTTTCTACTTAATTTAAGGTCGCTACTGTATACGTACCATAAACATTGAATGCAGAAGACTTTATTTGAATTCCATAAAACATAACCTTTATTTTATAACAAAGTCATGGACTTAGGTGTTTTGAAAACATCATTAAAACGACACAACAAAGACTAAATAAAATGAATAGTTTAAGTTAAAAACATCCTATTCTAGCCCAAGTATAAAAAAATAAATACCATTACCCTGTGCATGTGCCTTGGTCTCGAGTTGCGATATCGTCGTCAACC
>NW_019651632.1:0-658 GCF_002806865.2 Cucurbita pepo subsp. pepo
TATATATATATATATATATATATTTTTTTTTCTTCACCGATAATAATAATAATAATAATAAAATACAATAATAATGTTGGATTATTGAACTCTACCGCCTTATAAGGGAAGCTATTGGATGTCTTGTATTCAATTAATTTTTTTATTTCGATTTGATACCCAATCGATTTCTAATTTTNATTAAGAAATTCGAATATTAGGATTATTAGGATTATTTTAATATTAAATATTATTTTTAGCATACCTTAAACTAATTAAAAAACTTAAAAAAACAACTTTAAACATTTTATAAAAAAAATCAAATAAATATTTTTACTTACTATCATGTTTTAAGAAATACTCATTAACATGTAAAAGTAATATTAAAATTTTTAGAGATAATCTAATTTTTTTAACATTTTTTAAAAAATGTAAAAAACGTTAATGTTGTTTTCAAATTTTTATAAGTATTTTTTAAATACTAACCGTACGAGTATTTTTTTTAACTTTTTTAAAATGGTGAAGAGTAAGAATGAAATTTTGTAAGAGCATTTTTAAATAATTAAAAGTTTATAGTTATTTCTAAACAAAATTATTAATCCTCTCCATTCAAAAATTTAATTTTGAATGGAAAGTACGAAATTTACCAATATTTTTATTAATTTAAAATTAAAAATTC
>NW_019651633.1:0-657 GCF_002806865.2 Cucurbita pepo subsp. pepo
AATTATTGTAACATGATTTCTTTCTCTTCATTCCTAGAGTTTGCAATAGACACCTTTTATAAGAACCAATTGGTCTAACGCGAAACCTGAAAGCCTTTTATATGTGTTACACTCAAAATTTTCGATCGGAAATACCTACAAGTTGTTCCCCCTTATTGAGCATAACCTTCCCTTCAGCAAAGTGGGTTATCTAATCCCTATATCCGAAGCATGTTTTGGGTCTTATGACATGATACCGAACCACAGTGAGCATCCTGGGGTTAGTTAAGATACGGAAGAAACCCGTGGCACTTGGTTGACATGAACTGTTCAGATCTGAAACTAGTACACGATATTCTTGCGGGTCACGTGTGCTATGTCTTCAAAGTTGAGACTAGACGGTATAGTCTTGATGTTGAAAACAGGAGGATGGGTGAGATTTTGTTTACAAGGAATATCCTCCGAGAGTCGCTGGGAGGAGAGGCATGAGCTGGACTAAAGGATTACCAGCACATTGGCGAATAGAAGAAGCAACAGTGTAAGGGGGAACAAAAAAAATGAGAGTCATCATCCTTGTTTTAAAGGTACCCCTCAGGACTTCAACTTTTCACCCTTCCCTAGAAAAATTTCCCCAAAATACCTTTTTTTGCTATTATACTTCGATTAAAACTTTATCTC
>NW_019651634.1:0-657 GCF_002806865.2 Cucurbita pepo subsp. pepo
TTGTGGTTCTAATGATGAGGCCACGGATGATAATGGCCGAAAATGGACCTCCGATTCCAAATTCCTCGACGGCAAAAATACCCTAGCCGCACCTGCTGGATTTCAAGATCCGTCCATGACTTCGCAGGTTCCGTACATGGAGGCTAGGGTGTTTACGGCAGTGACGGCTTATAAATTTCTGATCAAACCTGGTAATCGCTACTGGCTTCGACTCCATTTTTACCCTTCCACATACGGCCCTCATGATTCTGCAAGTTCTTATTTCACCGTCGTTGTGAATGATTTGATCCTTGTGAAGAATTTCAGTGCTTATCTCACATGTCAGGCCTTCACTCAGGCCTACATTGTTCGCGAATTTTCACTCGCGGCTTCCGAATCTGAATCCCTGAGTTTGACATTCACGCCTGTTTCTGGATTTGCCTTTGTTAATGGGATTGAATTGATTCAAATGCCGGAGATCTATGGGAAGGCTAGAATGGTGGGTGTAGGGGACCGCATCATGGATTTGGCCCCGTCGAGTATGCAGACGATGGTAAGATTGAATGTCGGCGGGAGCTATATTTCTCCAGCGAATGATTCCGGCCTGAGTAGAGCATGGTATGATGACTTTCCTTATCTTTATGGTGCTTCTGAGGGCGTTACAGTTGAAGCTTCCAA
>NW_019651635.1:0-657 GCF_002806865.2 Cucurbita pepo subsp. pepo
GCTCTTTTTATCTGCCCTTTCATGAAACTCCGCCACTTCTCTGTCACTTTCCCTTCGAATATGTCTTCGTCGCATAGCCCTGCTTGTGCCAACTCGTCTTGTGGGAGATACACTCTTCCCCTCCTAGCACTGTCGAAAAAGTAAGTGACGGAGTTGGGTTGGAGAGGGAAACGAAGCATTCTTTACAAGGATGTGAAAACTTCTCCCTAGTTGACAGAAAGGAAAGCCTAGAGAGGACAATATCTGCTAACAGTGGGCTTGGGTCGTTACACTTTAGCTATTGTGAGAAGGTGGTGGAAGAAAGCTTACTCTTCTCCAACGTCTCTAAGAATGTTTGTGAGTTGATTGGCGAGTCCGAGAGCCAATGCTGCATTGTAGACGCTCTCTACTGAAGCTTTCGACTCCGGTGCCAATCCCATGACAGGAACACTCATGAGCCCCACAGTCCCAGCTACATAATAGCAATAAAGGTAAAGCTCGTCGAAGTTTTCGTATCGTGATTTTCGCAAGTCCACCCTCATTCCTTCGATCATGTCCTTGAAGGGCTGTCGAAACATAACGTGCATAATTTCAAGCCAAGTGATTCAAGAAATACACAAATGGAACTAGAAATGACAAAAGGATCCAGACCTTCTTTACTCGAACACGAGAGTAGTT
>NW_019651636.1:0-657 GCF_002806865.2 Cucurbita pepo subsp. pepo
ACCCTAATTCGGAAAGCCCAAACCGGGACATTTGAAATATGTGCTAAAAAACCGAGTAACTGTCCAGTTTTTCGAAACTTTTTTAGGGAATGATGAGGCATGATGATTTAGAATAGAATTTCGAAGAAACGGAGTGTATAAAGCAGTAAGAAAAGTGCTTAAAATCGAAACCCTAATTCAGAAATCCCAAACCGAGACGTTGGAAACATGTGCTAAAAAAACCGAGCAACCGTACATGTTTTTCAAAACTTTTGTGGGGAATTATTAGGCATGATGATTTAGAATAGAATGTTGAAGAAATGGAGTGTATAAAGCAGTAAAAAAGTGCTTCAAATCGAAACCCTAATTCGGAAATCCCAAACCAGGACGTTAAAACACGTGCTAAAGAAACCGAGTAACTTTCCATGTTTTAAGAAACTTTTTTGGGGAAGGATTAGGCATGATGATTTAGAATAGAATGTTGAATAAAAAGAGTGTATAAAGCAGTAAAAAAGTGCTTAAAATCGAACCCTATTTCGGAAACTGCAAACTGGGACGTTTCAAACACGTTCTAAAAAACTGATAAACTGTCCATGTTTTTCAAAACTTTGGTGGGGAATGATTAGCCATGATGATAAAGAATAGAATGTCGAAGAAACAGAGTGTATAAAGCAGTAA
>NW_019651637.1:0-657 GCF_002806865.2 Cucurbita pepo subsp. pepo
TATATATATATATATATATATATATATATATATGTATTTTTGCATGCATTAAAATTCTACTATAGTTAGGCTATTGTCACTCCTAAGAATATAGCTCACGGTTAATGTATATTTAATGTGATTTAATGGGAATTTATTACTTTAAGAGATACGTGAAAAGTAACTTTGAAAATTTATCCATAGTAACAAATATAATTTCATATAAATTAATATAGATTATATTAATTTAAGCCTAATTTAACTAAATAGCTAAATTAATAAAAATAAAAATTTCTAAATTTTTAATAATTTTTTTAAATTTAAAAAAAGTTTAAGAATGCTCTTAATTTGAAAAAATGAAACTAAATTATTAAATTTTAAGATTTTGATTGTTATTTACTTTAATATCTGATTTTTTTTAAAAAAAATTAATGGTAACCAAATACCTATTTTGTCCTTCAACTTTCATAAAATTATAAGATTTTTAGCGGTAATAATTAAATTAATATAAATTTGAAATAAAAGAATAATATTACTCCAACTTTAATGGATTAAACTATTTTAAACTAAATTATTATAAATAGAGATGTCCACGTGGCAGGATAGAGATCGGGAAGCGTTTCCCATCCCTGTCCCTATTCCCGCCTCTTATTTCAATATCTATTTCTGCAAAAAAAA
>NW_019651638.1:0-657 GCF_002806865.2 Cucurbita pepo subsp. pepo
AAAAAAAAAAAAAACTTTCAGTCAACTTGATTTTTCAGCCGTGGGAAGAAGGATCAGAAGAAGAAAAGTCCATTTTAAACTCTCTATACGTGTAAATCAAGACTTCATTTACTCCCATAGCAAAATTTGAGAAAGACGTGAACATGCACAGCACAAACTCAAAGAGGGCTCTCCAAGAAAACAACAACCAGATAAATGTTCGTGAACTCAAATTTGGGGGAAACTGAAATGGATAGAAAATTAAGTCATATTCTCAATTAATTAACACATTCAGAAAAGTTAATTGGTGAATTAACACTCTAACCATGTTCCAGGGCTCTAAAATCTCATAACCCTACACCCTCCATTAACAACCAAACCCGTAATTGTAAGCTCAAAAAGAAGCAAGAAATTCCAGCAGATTGGAGCACAAAAGCAGCAATCCAAACCCAAAAACATCTCCAATGCTGTAAAACAAGCAGTATTATAACTCATTAACCAACACAAACACAGAGAGGAGGAGGAGAGACCTGAAACGACGAGCTCCTCCGCAGAAGGGAGGATCCGAAGGAGGAAAAGAAGTAGAGAGAGAGAGAGAGAGAGAAGGGAACAAGTGAGAGAAGCAGATGGAGGGATTTGAAGAGAAATGAAGAAAGAGGAGTTGCAGGGGAGTTGGAG
>NW_019651639.1:0-657 GCF_002806865.2 Cucurbita pepo subsp. pepo
ACAACAAGTGCAATGTTCTCTGTCGTGACGAAGGCTTCTCCGGCGGTCGATGTGACCATTTCGTTCGTCGCTGCTTTTGTGTATGTTAATTGTTATGTTGTTTTTAATTTGAGCTCTTTTTTGCTCTCATTTGTTACTCTCCTTCTACTTTCTATGAAACAATCTTACTTTTTCTTTTAATATAGGATCCAATAAATGTCATGTCTAAGAGAAAAATCATTAAAAAAGAATTAACTTTTAACTACTTAAAATTCATTTCAAATGTAACTATAGGAAAAGAATAATATGCCCTATTCTAACTTAGAGTTTACAATTTAAATGTGGAAAAACAAGCTATTTGGTATAGGTTTTATGGCCTCCTCAGCAAAGGTTCGTGAGCCCACGCTAGAACTTTGAGTTCCGGCTCACTGAACTAAGTCGTCATTTGTACGTGGGGCCCTTGCCTTTACCTAGAAAATATTAAATGTGGTTTTAGTGTTCAAAATTATCTAGTGACTCTATCATTGTTGAAAAAATGTAATCACATACATCTTTCATAGTGNCAAAATTATCTAGTGACTCTATCATTGTTGAAAAAATGTAATCACATACATCTTTCATAGTGAGACCAAATTTTACCAACTATTCTTTGGACTGTGTTTTCTTTTTCGGGTAGAC
>NW_019651640.1:0-657 GCF_002806865.2 Cucurbita pepo subsp. pepo
GAGTGCACTCTTTGCATGCAAGAGCCACGGGGATCAATACCTCGCGTCTCCAAAAGTAACTATTTGTTAGTAATATTTTATTTTTATTCAATCTTTCCTTATTTACAACATAATGAACTATTTGTTATTAATATTTTATTTTTATTTAATCTTTCCTTATTTACAACATAATGAGCAGATATATTTTTTCATTTTCACTGTTATTGATGATAGGAAGTTTAAAGGTTTTGTGATGTAAGAATTGTATGGATGTAGCTTAAATGGTAGAGCGCTTGCTTTGCATGCGAGAGGTACAAGGATCGCTATCATGCATCTCCAAAGGAAAACTATCAATTATTAATCTTATTTATGACATAAGGAGTAAAGGTAGTTTTTCATTTTAACTATTATTGATGACGGGAGGATTAGGGTTTTGTGGTATAAGAATTGTGGGGATGTAGGTAAGATTATTTAGTGCACTCAGAGGTACACGGGTCGATACCCCACATCTCCAAAAGAAATTATTTGTTATTAATATTTTATTTCTATTAAATCTTTCCTTATTTATAACCTAATGAGCAGAGATAGTTTTTCATTTTCAATATTGTTGGTGAGATAGTTTTTCATTNACCTAATGAGCAGAGATAGTTTTTCATTTTCAATATTGTTGGTGAGATA
>NW_019651641.1:0-657 GCF_002806865.2 Cucurbita pepo subsp. pepo
CTTTGCATGAATTTTGTATGATGATGCTGGATGATAGTTGTATGCACACTCAATAATTTCCATGACCCACAAGTTTGATAAAGTTTAGGGATTTGTGGTTAGAGTGACCTAAGTATAGACCTAACCTTTCCCTAGGAGCCTAAGAAACTACCACGACACACGAACCACCTCTAGAGTACCCTTAAGCTACTTGTGTGTGAATGATGTTATAGCTTCGTGGGGGACCAGCGGGTTCTTGATCAGGACTCGACTGCTCGATAGCCGTTTTAGCCTGGGAAATGGAAGACCCACATCGTAACTGATCATTTAGCTAGATTACAGGGGGATTACCATGGGACTAAGGTGTTGCAGCTCATTTCCTAGGTAAGACACTAGGTAATCTCATAGCCATGCTGAGGTAGCCACTCACAAGGCACCAATCAAATATAGGTTAGCATAAGGAAACTCTTAAGGTTTAATTGAAAGTACGAAGACCCCAAAGAAACCCCAAGGGACAAGCCCCAAGGAGCTAAAACTAGAACTAGATGTTCTAGAGCCAAAGAAAAGTCCATGGATATTTGTTAAGTTCAGGATGCGATAAGAGCCTACAAGTAGGTGGTTTACTGAGTATNTATTTGTTAAGTTCAGGATGCGATAAGAGCCTACAAGTAGGTGGTT
>NW_019651642.1:0-657 GCF_002806865.2 Cucurbita pepo subsp. pepo
TCACTATAACCTTGCACTCCGCGCTCAAGTCGAGACAAGTTGCCTACATCACTATCAACCCTCAATGCTAGTTCACTGAGGGTCATCTTATTCGCTTTGCGAATCGTTCTAATTTTATCGCCGATTTTCATAACGAACATTTGAACCTTTTAATNTCGAGATATGAAATATTATGCGCTATACGCATTAACAGGGGGTAGTATGTCAACACCTTTGAGAAAAATGCGAGTAGAGAAAAAGCTAACTATTTCTGAGGTAGCGACTGCAACGCACCTTGATGTAGGTAATCTCAGCAGAATTGAGAGAGGGATTCAGATTCCTTCGCTCAAAACAGCAGAGAAATTGACCCAGTATTTTAAAGGATCAATAACAGAAATGCAGATTCTTTATCCGCATCGTTACACGAAAATAACTGGTTAACAGATTTCGTAAATTTCGCTCTTTCAAAACTTAACCGCTCGTTTAGCAGCGAGCACTAACAGTGGCAAACCCCACGGTTTAGCCACGCACTTAATTCAACAAGGNAAACCCCACGGTTTAGCCACGCACTTAATTCAACAAGGACAAGTATTAACTATGGAATATGCAAAAACACGCAAAAACCAAAATATTGCGTTTATCGGCCGTCACCTTCTTTCGGCTGCTCACCAGGCATTA
>NW_019651643.1:0-657 GCF_002806865.2 Cucurbita pepo subsp. pepo
TTTTTTTTTAATTTAAAAATATGTCAAATATGTTTCTATATTCAATTTTCTTTTAATTAATAAATTTATTAGATATAAATAAAAATAAGTTCATTCATTTTTTCAATTTTTTAATAAAGACTTATATATATATATATATATATATATATATNGAGTATGGCCGACCCTCCATTGAAAATGCCGACATGTTCTGATCACGTGCCGCCCATCCTTGTAACATGATCTTCTAATGTTAATATAAATAATATTTCTTTTAATTTTTTAAGTTTAAATTAAATTATTATTAAAAATTTTTAAAGTTAAAAATGGTAGAATCTTTTTATTAATATAGTAAAAAGAAAATATGTGAACTGTACGGACACCGTGACACGTCATTCCAATTCCGGTGGGTACGCGCACATGGGAGTTTTCCCGGAGGCTACGCCTCCGGTTCGTGACGGACGTGTCTCATGACGTGCGGCCACGTACGCTCATGAACGTGCATCATGTCTGGGACCCACTCTCACATTGGCCAATAGGATCATTACAGCTGGCAAATCTGAAATTCTTTTAATAAAAGATTATCTTCAAGTTATTATGGGCTAATTTTTTATTTTTTTAAAAAAAATTATATATAACATTTAAATATTTTAAAGTATAAGCACTGAAATAAAATAA
>NW_019651644.1:0-657 GCF_002806865.2 Cucurbita pepo subsp. pepo
ATTGTATGATTGATGTCTCTTGGTTCATATCATCCTGAGTCGTGGAAAGGATTGAGTTTACTCTTGAACTAGTAAAAAGAGCGGTGTACCGGTTTGATCCTGAGCCGTGGAAAGGATTGAGTTTGCTCTTGCACTCGTAAAAGGAGCGGTGTAGCGGTTGGGCTTTAATCCGAGGAAAGAGTCAGAAAGTTTTATTCAAATTCCCAAGAGGCGCTTGGGGAGTGGAGTAGGTTGAGTTTGACCGAACCACTATAAAACTACGATGTTATATTTTCTAACCCTTTTCCTATTCTAAATTATTGTTAAATTTTATTGCATGGTATCAAGTTTTTATTGTTATTAAAAAAAATAATTAATAATTACATTGTTAAAACCCTATTCACCNCAGATATATGTAATGCTGCTTGTGATAATCAAGCAGCATTCCATATAGCAGCCAATCCAGTTTTTCACGAACGTACAAAACACATTGAAATAGATTGTCATATAGTTCGAGAAAAGTTACAAGCTGGAATCATCAAACCGTGTTATGTTTCGACCAAAATGCAATTGGCACATGTTTTAACTAAAGCTTTGGGAAGACATCANCATGTTTTAACTAAAGCTTTGGGAAGACATCATGATAAGCGCCTACAATGCTGGAATTTGCAAAGCTAG
>NW_019651645.1:0-657 GCF_002806865.2 Cucurbita pepo subsp. pepo
TTCGCCGGAGTTCCGTCGGTTTTCTGTTCTCTCACCTTTTTCCTTACCGTTTTCGTTTCTCTGCAGGTTCTTCCAGGGTGGCTGAAGGTCGGGGACGCGATTTTGTGGCAACCCAGCCCTCGGCCGCCCTTTGTGGGTCGTGTGTGAGCGAAAACTCCGGCGACGCCGGAGTTTTCGGCTCTGCCGACGACCATCTCTCTTTTTTTTTTTTTTTTTTTTTTTTTTTTTTTTTTTTTTTTTTTTTTTTTTTTTTTTTTTTTTTTTTTTTTTTTTTTNTTCCTTTATTTCCTCCTCTCGTTCCCACGTAGCTTCCTCGACTTGGTGGTTATGCCACAATACCTTAACGAAACCTATACTCCTATTACGTAAGGCTTTCACCTCTCGGGCTAGAATTTTAATTGGTTTCTCCTCGTAACTTAAATTTTCCTCAATTTCGAGAGGTTTGTAGTCTATTACGTGCGTCGGTTCTGGAATATATTTCCTTAACATGGACACATGAAATACATCGTGTACGCTTGAAAGTGAGGGTGGTAAAGCTAGTTTGTAAGCTACCGGACCTACTCTTTCTAAAATTTCGAACGGTCCAATGAACCGGGGGCTGAGCTTCCCCTTGCGCCCGAATCTTAGAATACCTTTCATGGGGGCTACTTTTAGGAA
>NW_019651646.1:0-657 GCF_002806865.2 Cucurbita pepo subsp. pepo
TTTTTTTTTTTTTTTTGTCTCTATCAGATTATCGGGAAAAAAAAAACAAAAAGAAAAGAAGAATAAGTAGGAAAAAAAAATATGTAGTAAAAAAAAAAAAAAGAGTTATGAGAAAAAATATATATATATATATATATATTTAGTTCTTATCATTTATTTAAGTTTGTTCAAAATTTTCAAGCTCTTGATCCTCGAGGTACTAGTCTTAGCTTGTTTGAGTTGATTGTTGAATTGATTATAATCAAGGTTGAAGCAAGATTGCAAAAAAAAAAAAAAAAAAAAAAAAAAAAAAAAAAAAAAAAAAAAAAAAAAAAAAAAAAAANAAAAAAAAAAAAAAAAAAAAAAAAAAAAAAAAAAAAAAAAAAAAAAAAAAAAAAAAGTCAGCTTTTACATTCTTGACCTAGTACCAAACGCCTACCTTTGAGTGTTAAACACGAGTGTCCCTGAGTGAAATTTTTGTGAGAAGTGTGGAGAGGTCCCTATTACTGATAACAAAAATGTCACATAATGGAGAAGAAGTACCACCAATACCCGATCTTAAGACAACCATTCTTCAAGCAATTCAAGNCTGATAACAAAAATGTCACATAATGGAGAAGAAGTACCACCAATACCCGATCTTAAGACAACCATTCTTCAAGCAATTCAAGGTATGAT
>NW_019651647.1:0-656 GCF_002806865.2 Cucurbita pepo subsp. pepo
AATAATAATAATGAGATAAAATTTTGCAGTAGATTCGGTTGTAATTTTCTGGGGAAACAAATGGGATTTTTCAAGATTTTGACGATCTTATTCCAGGCAAATAATGGGCCCGACCGGTCCAATCTGTCACGAACCGGACAACGCATCATAACAACCCTAACGGTCCCCTTTTTGAAATAAAAAATGTATAATCTAATATTAAATTAATTTTTATTAACTTTATATATAATTAAAATGAAATAAATAAATAAACAAACATATAACGCAAAAGAATATATTGGGCTCGGTTAATTCGGCCCACTAGGCCCAACAATTTTAAAATTTTAGCACGTGGGCCGGCCTATTTCAATCATGGGCCAACTGGCCGAATTTGGGCTGGATACAATAGGAAAGCCCAACAGTATATTGGACTGTCGTGTGACTGTCCGAGTTTTCGTAGCTTGGGAAAGTTGGAGACTGGTTTTCAGCTCAAGAAAATCCGGCATTCTGAACCCTGCTAAACCCCTACCACCGGCGGAGGTCTTAAAAGATGGGGAAGAAGAAGCATAAGCGACCGGAATCGGAGTCGGAGGCACTTGACGGAGGCGATTTTGAAGCTCGGCATGAAACTGAGCTCATTAATGGATGCTCTTCTGAGACGAAGAAGAAGAAGAAGA
>NW_019651648.1:0-656 GCF_002806865.2 Cucurbita pepo subsp. pepo
TGTTTAAAAATGTAATCTTGGTAAACTAAAACACGAGAGATTATGGATATATTTGGCCCTACCCCTATTCTCCTTTATGTTGGAGCTACCGTAACTTGGACTCATTATGTTGAAAATTGTTGGGAGGAAGTCATACGTTGACTAATTTAGAGAATGATTATGCGTTTATAATTAAGAAATACATCTTCATTCATGTATGAAGCTTTTTCAAAAAATCCAGAGCAAAACCATGAAAGTTTATTACTTAAAGTGGACAAGAGGTTGTTTACTAAGAGGAAGGAGTGGAGCTTTGATTACTAATAGGTTTTTTGAGGGCTCCATAGGCTTCAGGGAAGTCACTATAGTCGACTCTAGAAAAAGAGTTGAGTGTCAAATAAATAATGTAGTTTGTTCGATAACTCTAGAAACAGAGTTGAACCTTGATTAAGGGGAGGAAGATTGTTGGGAGGGAGTTGAACCTTGATTAAGGGGGGACTCAGGGGAGGCTCTATAACGTACTTTGTTCGAATGGAGAATTGTTGGGAGGGAGTCGAAAACCAGCACGATTGAAGGGTTTTTGTTTTAATCATTTTTTTGTTTTCTTTGGGGGGTTAAATCATCACGGGTGGCCCCAGCTAGATGCCGAACAGGTAATACTAAACCCTTTTGCGCCAGGC
>NW_019651649.1:0-656 GCF_002806865.2 Cucurbita pepo subsp. pepo
TGGGTCCCACGTCACAAAATCACCCAATCATAGAGGGCCAATGAGAGAGGTGCATTGAAGCTGATGTAGCCGCATCACACAGAATTCTCCATTTTTTTTTTAAAATAATTATTTAAACTTTTTAGGAGCCAGCAGAAATGTTTTTTTTTTTTAATTTTTTTTAAATATATTACGGCTTATCTGTACGGCCGCCAATTGTAAGTACTTAACGAACTGACAGCAACGTTTGTCAGTCCCAAGTTGTAATATTTATATGTTTTTCTTTTCTTTTTTGTGTTTTTTTTTTCGTATAAAATTACCAAAACCCAAAAAACCGAAAAGACAAATTCTTTTTTTTAAAAGGTAAAACCAGAAGCCTGCCACGTGGAACGCGGGAACTGTGTCAACGAGTTGATGTGGAGTGTAGATTCTGTGGGGTCCAGGCAGTTTTTTCCTTCACTTTAACGACTTACGGCGGCGGCGCGGTGGACCGGCTCCGGTGAGAAGATGGTGGTGGTGATATGGCGGGTATCGTCGTGGAGGAATTTATCTACGATCATCGAGCTAGGTTCGATGACGTTTTTCTCCCATACGGGGTGGGAGTTTCCACCTTCGGTCAAAAATGCACCGGTGGCATCGAGGCGTTGGAGATTCCAATTTCGTTTATTTTGAAGGCG
>NW_019651650.1:0-656 GCF_002806865.2 Cucurbita pepo subsp. pepo
CCTGCCGTCATTAGTAGTGATCTTGTCATCCCGACGATGGTTTGATTTTGGCGCTCCACCACCCCGTTTTGCTAGAGGGAGTAGGGCGCCCTTAGGTGTCGCTGCATGTCAAGCTCGTCACAGTACTTATCAAAACCTACTGAGGAGAATTCTCGGTCCCGGTCCATGCGCAGCACTCGTAACTTGAATGTGCTTAATCGCCTCTGTCGCCTCACTTTTCACTTGCAGCAGGACTAGCCACATAAAGTGGCTCTTGTCATCGACCAGCAGGAGGAAGAGGGTCTTGCCACCTGGGGTCGCCGACTTGATGGGCCAACTGATATCGCCGTGACGAGCTCCAACTGCTCACTGGTGCGGTAGGATGCTTTAGACGGAAAGGGAGAGCGCCTTTGCTTGCCGATGAGACACCCTTCGCACATCCTGTTCACGCCTTCGATTGCAAAAAATCGTGCACGATCTTCTCCTTGTGTAGTTTTTGTAGAGTAGGAAAGCTTAGGTGCCCGCACCTTGCATTCTATCTCCAAGCTACTTCATCGGTCGTGGTCGAGAGGCTGATCGATTGCTCTATCTCCAACTTCAGGATGTAAAGGTGATTTACCGTGTGTCGAACTTGCTTGAGCAGATGTCGTCAATCATCACAGATTGAGTAGCCCGCG
>NW_019651651.1:0-656 GCF_002806865.2 Cucurbita pepo subsp. pepo
TGTTTCTTTCTGCTTCATATCGATGCTCGGTCTTGTGGTTGCATTCCGTTGGTGGTCGTCTGGGTCAGGGTGATAGGGCTTCAAGTTTCTCACATGAATTACTGGGTGGATTTTCATCCATGCGGGTAGTGCAACTCGGTAGGAGGTAGCCCCGATCTTTTTAAGGACTTCAACCGGGCCTTCATATTTTCAAACTAGTCTCTGGTCCTTTCGGCTGCGAAATCTGATCTGTTTTGGTCTCAGCTTGATAAGAACTTGATCTCCTGCTCGGAATTGAAGGGGCGACGCTTCTTGTCCGCCCATTTTTTCATATGCTTGGAAGCCTTCTCTAAATATGTCTGGGCTATATCTGTCGTCTGCTTCCATTCTCTTGTAAAGTTGTGAGCTTGAGGATTTTTCCCTGCATAAGAATGATCAATAATATGGGGTAAGGCTGGTTGTCGTCCACTTACAATTTCGAAGGGACTCTTCCCTGTAGACGAGCTTGTTTGGCAATTGAAGCAAAATTGGGAGACATCTAACAGTTGTATCCAGTTCTTCTGGCGAGCGTCGACGAAGTGACGTAAGTATTCTTCGAGCAAGCAATTGAATCGTTCTGTCTGTCCATCGATTTGAGGGTGATAACTCGAGGAGATGTTTAAGGTTGTTCCCAAGAA
>NW_019651652.1:0-656 GCF_002806865.2 Cucurbita pepo subsp. pepo
TTTTTTTAAAAGATGAATAGCCATAACAAGTTCAATCAAACTAGTATAAGGTTCATGTTGGGTTGGGCACCACCTAACTTGGGTCTCATTATGGTTGGACAAATATGCTAACTCAACATTTGGATTGAGTCCCAAACATTTTTAACTCAACCCAAGACGTGGATATTCCTAATTGCAACCTCAAGATGATCTTAGGAGACCTAGATATGGCAATTATCAAGGAAGTTCACAATAATATCAAAGGTCATAGCTTAATATTTTGGATGAACTAACGGGGAGATAATATGATTAATAAGAATAAAAAAGAGAATTAAATATTTTTCTTGGACCTGTTAAATATACTTGCATCTTGAATTGCTATAGTGTGGCTCAGAATTGGAAAAACGAGTATATAAAATATGCAACCAGTTTGGAAAGAAAAAAAAATGCAATGAACAATAAAGTATACCTCACGGTAATCAGGAACCCGTTTTGGATGTCTCAGATATGCCATATTCCTAACCTCATAGTCCCACAGAAAAGATGTATGGTGGATCCACCGGCTTTTAGTAATGGACTGAGCATTTCCACCAAACTTACGGTTACCAAAGACATAATCTATATCCAGAAAAAAACAATAGTCAACGTCCAAACGTTTAATCTTATACATAACTGAA
>NW_019651653.1:0-656 GCF_002806865.2 Cucurbita pepo subsp. pepo
TGCTTCAAAGACTTATGATGAAGTCTTCCGTGGTACTTGGACTTCAATGGCCTTAGAGTCCAATCAATTTGATTCGGGTTGGATTGGATTAGTCTTGTGCCAAATTATTTAGTGAGCCCGTTTTTGAGCTAATTTCAATGAAACCCAAATATCAAATGACCTAGCTTATTGGTAAGAGAGTTCCCACTCAAGTTGGGCTTAAAAGAGACGTTTAAAAGCCAAATTTGATGTCGTTTTAGTCCATTTGAAATTACTAGAGCTATGCTTTTGACTTGGGCTATTCAGAGTCCCTTAAGGACCTAAACATGTTATTGATTCATGGATGAACTTATCGAATATAACACAAATGGATGATTCTTTGAACGAAGACTTCGTAGTTCTTTGGTCAATGAAAACATGGTTAGGATTTAGGAATTCAACCAAAATCTCACCCGAAGAACATTGATACATAAGTTACGAACAATATGGTTCCTATATTCTACGTAAACTAATAATTTTTTTTTTTGGGTTTTAATAATAAATGGTTTGGATTAAGCGAATGATTAACACAATATTCTAGATTAAGTGATGCACAAAACAACTTAATTACAAGAGCTGTTTGAACAATCAACTTATTTAAAAATGGAAATGGAAGTGGTCAAAGGGCCATTAATTGA
>NW_019651654.1:0-656 GCF_002806865.2 Cucurbita pepo subsp. pepo
CTTGCTCTTTGTCTAAGATTAGACTAAAGCTTTAGATTATACGGATCCTTTTTCTTTAGTTTTTTTCTTTTGGCTAACAAGCCCGTAGGTTGTGCGCTAGCCATAGGTAGCTTGAACTGTGATGGCCACAATGCTTAGCTATTGTCGATCCCCAAGACGTCTTTGGTTGAATCTTCACACCTGATTGATCCACCATCTGAACTTCCTACATTCACTATTTACTCCCGGAAATTGAAAGAGGAAAAGAGGAATTGTAACCTCCCGGTCNAGTCTCCACGACTTTCCCTTTTGCGTGCTGCTCCTTAAGCCTTCGAGTGCCGATCTTCGCTTGGGCCGGCTTTGAGGCTCTACCCTGGCTTTTCATTAGTTCCTTCCAACCTGCTCTTTTTTCTCATATCGCGCGCACATCTTCAAGAGAGGGGCCGAGTACATAGACGAGGCGGTCCCGGGAAAGCCCATTCCCTCGTGGGAACTCATATCGGTTGAAGAAAAAAGGTTCAATCTTGTTCAACCATAGCGTAGGCGAAACCTGGCAGCCCGCCCAGAGTTTGACCTTCTCCGGTCCTGGAAGGAAAACCCACTAAACTTTCCTTCCCCCAGTGGGCAACAACACATGGAGGAAGACGATCAGGATCTCACGTGTGGCAGCTGTTGGA
>NW_019651655.1:0-656 GCF_002806865.2 Cucurbita pepo subsp. pepo
TCAAGTCATCTATTGAGAACATAACCTTGAACTACGTCTTACAAGTATAACTATTTGATACATGGGGGATAGATTTCACAAAATTATTTCCAACCATGCTAGGATGAAGAGTTTCAAATGGGCATCATTTCTTTGACAATGGATAACTGANCAAATGGGCATCATTTCTTTGACAATGGATAACTGGAAGAGAGCTTACAAACAGTAAACAGGTAACAATCTCCACGAAACCAAATTAGTTTTTTTTTTCTNCTCCGAGGTAACAATCTCCCACGAAACCAAATTAGTTTTTTTTTTCTTTTTATTTATGCACTTACTTAGTTGCATTACTTTCCTTAGAATGATATAGTTTTTTTTTTTCAAGTCTTTATTTTTACTCTTTATCGTGAACAACTCGCATGCCCCAATGAAAGNTCCCAATGAAAGGTAGTCAACTTTTGCATATTAGGGGGGCCAATTGCTTTTAGTGCATACAGGGATGTGATCGATGACAAATCTTATTTTCGTGTAGTGCACGTTGCCTCATAGTTTCTTGTTCATCTACATTTGCATTTGGTCTTATTTTATTTAAAATCATGTACACCTTTTCATGCAACANAGGTCTTATTTTATTTAAAATAATGTACACCTTTTCATGCAACAACCTGCAATGACAC
>NW_019651656.1:0-656 GCF_002806865.2 Cucurbita pepo subsp. pepo
TTTTTTTTTTTTTTTTTCCTGCAATTTTTGGTATAATTGTGAGAGAATAATAATGTCGTTGAATGTTACAATCTTAAGTGAAAAATAATTATAAATTATTAATAAATAACTTAAACCCATTAAAATTTAAATTGATATAATTATTAATTTGACGAACCAAATTTAGAGATATAAATTAATGTTTTTATGTCGGTTTAAATTATTCTTTCGTTGTCCANCTTGTCCAGAGTTTCTTTCGTTCATTTAACTTTTCAATATTTATTTAGTCTATTAATTTAAAATTTTATTATATTTTTCAAAATTTTAAAAGGTTTGTTTTAGTATTTGAAATTTTTAAAAATAAATACTTAAATACTTTTCCTATTAATTTTATTTTTAAATTTAATATTTGATACACTTAATTAGGAGTATTATAATTAGTACTTATCAAGTATAATTTCAAACTAATTATAGCAGACACAAAAGTACCGGATAAAATACGAGGTAAAATAAAAATAACATATAGATAAAAAAATGTTTTTTTTTTTTAATATAAGAACGAAACCCTAACAAGTTTATGTTTATTTTGTAAGTTTAATTGTTGGGTGAAATTCACGTCTTATTAAAAATAATTTTAAGTCATATTGGTATGATCAAATTCATTCGTGTTATTTAAT
>NW_019651657.1:0-655 GCF_002806865.2 Cucurbita pepo subsp. pepo
AAGTAAACGGGGAAGACAACTATCAAAATAGTTACTGCCGCTATGAAATCAGAAACCGCCATCTAATGACAAATCAAGGCCCGAAACCGGCATGTTAAACTAGTCGAGAGGGCCAGATCCAAATGCTTTCGAACAATAACACTCACTATTTAATGAGAAATACCTTAGAAGAAAGGAGATCAGCAGAAAGTAAGAGGAGTAAAGACTATATTGAATCCAAGCTTACCTCCCATTTGCAAGTAATAAGCAACCTTCATCTAATTTTCTAACCACTTTATCTGCTGCTTCCTTAGTTTTGAATACAACATGAGCTTGACCTACAAAAAGTGGGCAGCAGAATTCTCAAGGAACAACACAAAACAATAATAATAGAATTTCAAAAACGCAGGGTCGTTTTATCGATAATATGGAATATGAGTTGGGAAAATGTCCTAAACTCATACCTATGTGAGGCATAGAAATTGCAGTACGCTGAATCATCTTAGCTGTGCAACTCTCGTTGAAGGCATGCCAGACAATATCCTGGAATGTTGTACAGAAATAACAAGAGGGTGTATCTTACTACCATATAAAGTAGGTTTCATTTATGGTAATTAAACTGGTCTAAAATTTAAATAATAGGGTAAGCTACACTTTTGGTACCTAAAATTTGGGA
>NW_019651658.1:0-655 GCF_002806865.2 Cucurbita pepo subsp. pepo
AGTTTCAATTTGAGAACTAAATTTCATTCATCGAGTTCTGCATTTTATAGAGTGATTTGTGGGTATTTGTAGTCTCCACTTGGAAGTAACGTCAAACTCTTCTTCAAATGGCCACTAAGAAGTTAGCGACCATGATTGGAAATACTCTTCAAATGGCCACTAAGAAGTTAGTGACCATGATTGGAAATTACTCCCACCTTTCTTTAAATCTCAAAAAATTAAAAAAAAATTAAAAAAAAAAATTATATCAACTTTGACGAGTAACACCTCACCCTTTTGCCTCAAGAAATCATGAAATTGAAATAATAAATAAAGTTTGGTAAGAATCTTCAATCAAATTCAATTTATAATAACCACATCCGCTACTTTAACCGTGCAAATATTCACTTTTGAAAATCAAACTTCAAATGACATTTCCTCAATCGAATCAACTTGTAACACATGAAATGAAAGTTGAACCAAGCCTATCCAATTTTGTAGATGAAGAATGAATTAATCTTCTTGGCCTTGCATTGTGTAATAGATCCAGTTAGAACACCGTGATCCTTATCATGATCTCTTACACAATAATAACATAAAATTTTTTTGGGATTAGAGATCATGATAAGGATCACGAGAAATGCGAAACTTTAATTAACAATATAATTAGGGATAC
>NW_019651659.1:0-655 GCF_002806865.2 Cucurbita pepo subsp. pepo
CTTTTCAAACTTTTAAAAAAATATTTTTAAAACAAAATATTAATATTAATGATTTCAATTCTAAATTTAAAATTTGTTCGAATATTTTTTATTTTTTTAAAAAAATTATAAATATTATTTTAAATTTTTTTAAGTTTAATGTATATTAAAAATTTTAAAAATTGGGAGATATTTGTATTTTTATTAATTTAGCCGTCAAAATGTCAAAATTAATTTCAAATATTTGATAAAGTTATATAGTTTAATGACCTAATTCATAAATCAATATTCAATCTAGCTCAAGGTTAACTAAGCTTAGAGCTGACTATCATCCAGGCCTAATCAATCAAACCTCGAGGCTAATTAAATCCTACAAAAGTCAAAAAGAGGACTACAGGTTCAATTATCCACCTCGACCTAAGCTAAGGTGCCTCAAACACCACCCCAACATGCACGAGCATGCTTCTACCAAAAGCGAACCATTTTGCCCTAGGGCGTGTCACAAACACATTCTCAACCCAAAAAGACTCTAGAGATACAATTCGACCTCTCTGAGTCTAATTCGAAGGAACCGAAAACTCTCGATCAACCCTCATATAGATGGCTACAAAATTACTGTTGATGCACGTGCACGATAGGTGGATTCATTTTATGCAGACTTATACATTAAAAAGCT
>NW_019651660.1:0-655 GCF_002806865.2 Cucurbita pepo subsp. pepo
CTATTTTTTTTTTTCTTTTTTAGAATTTTGCAAAAATTATTCTCAACCATAAAGATATGGTTATTAATTATAATGATCCATCAATTAAGGACTCAGTCGTCCCAATTTCAAATTTTGATGGTGATTAATGAGTATGAAGTTAAAAGAAAAGTTACGTGAATTGCTTGAGTTTGTAGAAAAAAAAACCTTAAATAGAAAAAGAGTTATGCTCTTTAAATTTGATAGCCAACGTTAAGATTAAATTTGAGAAGTATATGGTAGAGTGTGAAGATAAGAAGAAAGAGTGTTTCTATTTGTTCTAAATTCAGGAACACTTGTCTTTTCTACTATCACTTCCGTGTAGAGCTCCAACAAGAGATTTATGAATTTGTTGACTCTAAGTCATGGATACTAGTGGTCAATGTTGTACTCCATCGCCCATAAAGATCTATATAGTTTCGAAGTGGGTTTTGAATTTATTTATTTATTCATTTCTTCTACTTTTTTTGAATTTCGACATTAATTTTAGACCAATCAAAGATGAGATTGATTTTTTTAATGAAAATTAAATAATAGAAGAAGTAATGGTTTTCTTGCTATTTATAGCAAGATAAGATCCATTTGATTACCTAATTCACAAACTAACTTATTTATTTATGTGTATATATATATATAT
>NW_019651661.1:0-655 GCF_002806865.2 Cucurbita pepo subsp. pepo
GTCTTAACCTTGAGCTCAAGATTTAATATATGCAATCAAACCTAGAGGAGGAAATGACACTCGAACTCAAAATTAGCGGGTTCTCCGGTAATTACATTGTCTACTAGATGAAATTGGAATGAAAGTTTATTATCTCAACGCATCTTTTGTCTGAGCAAACATAGAAGGTTCAAAGTTTTGGCACAATGATCTGAATACTTTGTCGCATCTCTTCGATATGGATATAGTAATGATTATAGCGTTCTCTTCTAGTACCTATGGGTATGTCGGGATCCAATTGGTCAGGTAATTAACTTGTTTGTTGGAGTATTTGGATATATTTTCTTTTTTTCATATTGGTCCAGTATGATATTTTCTTTCGTGATNGGTATGATATTTTCTTTCGTGATTTTTCAAAAAACTACTATTATTCAAACCTAAGTCAAGATTGAGTTCAGCAACATATGAGAGTAGAGATCAAACCTCTGACCTTTTAGTTCAAGATACACATCATAATCAGTTGAACTATATTTAAGTTGATTTAATAATTCAATTCTCGTCTAGAATATTAAAAAGTAATGCAAAGAACAAAACATCGAAAAGAAAAAAATGGAAAGGCTCTAATAACTTAACAAACAAGTATATAGATAAACTTTTAATTAATTTCACATCAGTT
>NW_019651662.1:0-655 GCF_002806865.2 Cucurbita pepo subsp. pepo
TTTGTTGGATGAATTTCTTTGATTGCTGGTTTGTGATCGACGTTGTGAATTTTATGATAATACTTCTTTCAAAATATTTATTTTGTTACGAGTTGATGTACTGAAATTGGTATTTTTTTTAAAAAATTTTATTTGAAAGAAAAGTCATTCTTGATTGATATATTATGGGGTATTATTTACTAGAACGTTAAAAATGAGATATAATCGACATAGAGATAATTAGTGATAAAATAAAAAATAATAATAGATAAATGATAAATATCTGTTATTGATAGACAANCCATAGAGATCTATCGGTGATATAGTGATTGTGTTGTAACTAGAAAAAAAAAATATATATATATTTATGAAAAAATATTTAAATAGATTAGTCATTTTTTTTTATAAAAAATTATCATATTTGAAAGCTATTTATTAAAAATTTCGAAAAAGTGGTTTTATTTTTTATTTTTTATTTTTTATTATATATATATATTTAAAAAACAACAAAAATTGATATTGGCTTAAGCGCGGTTGCAGTTTACCGCGAGTGCATAAGCAGCTACAAGGAGACGGATAATAAAAAGGAAATCTCCAACGATCCCAGAATTCAGAAACCAGATCATCAAATTCCGCTTTCTTTCTTTCTTTCTCACGCTCTCCATCTCTATCTGTG
>NW_019651663.1:0-655 GCF_002806865.2 Cucurbita pepo subsp. pepo
ACTTTTAATCTAGTCTGTTTTCTTCTCTTTCCTAAAAACTAGTATCAGGAAGCCATTTTCAATCTATTATTTTTTCTTCTCTTTCAACGGATGACTATCCAATCAAAGGAGTCATTTTCAATCCATTCTAATTATTCTAATTTTCTAAAACTGGCCTATGCATCAATCAATTATGATTTTCTTCTCTTCCCAAAGATGATGATCCAATTTAAATGCAATTGACAAAGCCATTTTTCAATCAATTTTGATTTTCGATAAGATATCCAAAAATCTAAATAATAGAAAAATAGATCTAAGATAACTTTTCTATCTAAAAAATAAAAGAAAGAAGATCTAACTTACCCATAAATTTTCTATCTGTTTCCCTCCCTATCAAATCTGCTTGCGAGTCAAGCCATTTCCAATTTTTCTCTCCCAAAATCTGTCATTTTCTTTTGTTTCTTTCTCCTATTTTTTTACCCTTCCCAAAATCCGCCATTTTTTTTTTGTTTCTTTCTGTTTCTTTCCTTTGCGGATCATTTTGCAGTTGGAGGTGTTGGGGAGATATTTGGGGAAGGGGTTGAGGATATCANCCGCCATTTTTTTTTTGTTTCTTTCTGTTTCTTTCCTTTGCGGATCATTTTGCAGTTGGAGGTGTTGGGGAGATATTTGGGGA
>NW_019651664.1:0-655 GCF_002806865.2 Cucurbita pepo subsp. pepo
ATAGTATTGAGTGTATCATTTGATCAGGCCAAATTACTTGAGATCCTGACGTTTTAAGGGATATGGTGATAGTAGCTTAGAGCTTATATGATGTTCTGTATCATTTGGAGAATGTTAAGGTGAAGGAACATGGCACCCAGGTTGTTGAAACTGTATTCATCTATGTAAAATATCTNACATGTATTTTCCTCTTATTACACCAACTCGTTAGATTCAAGCCCACCATTAGTAGATATTGTCTTATTTGTGCTTCTCATTTTAAGTTTCTTCTCAAAAGTTTTAAAATGTGTCTGCTTGGGAGAGGTTTTTTCATCCTTATAAGGAATGGTTTCGTTCTCCTCCTCAACTGATGTGTGATCTCATAGTCACAGCATGACTTGTGACAGAGCAGCTGCGTTGCCATTGCCTCGGATGATATCATTTAAGAACTCATTTTGTGGCCGACTCTTCTTCTTTCTTTCTTTTTTTTTTTNTAAAATTATAATTTGACAATTTGTTCCAGCTGACATGATTGGATTTGAATTTTAAAATATAAACTCTGTACACTGTGCTGTCAGATCTGGAAATGATAATAGACTTTGAAATATTTTATCATTTCATGTTCTTTATAATTTATGTTCTTTATAATTTTTAGGAGCTTCTGTTCTGCCATGGA
>NW_019651665.1:0-654 GCF_002806865.2 Cucurbita pepo subsp. pepo
TGGTAAGAACTCGTATTTTTTTCTCCGAATTCGAACTCAAAGAACAAGATCTGTGATTATCAGAAAATTTAAAGAAAACTGTTTCGAAGGAGTAGAATATGAGATCTACAAGGTTCGTGAAGAAAATTTGTCAAATTGGATTACAAATTGGAAAATAAAAAAGTCGAAAGAAAATAGATCGAAATTTGAAGAGACCTAGAAAATGAAAAAAAAATGCAGGAGAGAGGGTGGAGGCCGCCACGCGTCGGTCGGCAACAGAGGAGAGCGGCAGGACCGGTGATCGACATTTGTCGATCACCGGCTTGTGCGGCACGACCTCACCCGGCAGGACACGCGTCAGGCGCGCAGACTTGGCCGGCCCGACCCGCGCCGCACGTGAAGCGCTCGACAAGGTGCCTCTGACCTGCACCTACACAGAGAGCAGCGCGTGGGGCACGCGCCGTAGTGACCCTCCACGTCGCGCGTGTCGCGCGTGGGGGCGCGTGAGGCACCGATTTTCTTCCCGTTCGGTCTCTGTTTTCTTGTTTTCCGATCCGATTTTGATGCTGACCCTATTATTATGTGAATTAGGACTTGTGAAAATAATTTCAGATTTGTTGGAATCTATTCCGTTAAGAAAACTCGAACTCGGGAAGGCACGCGTCAACCAAGTAA
>NW_019651666.1:0-654 GCF_002806865.2 Cucurbita pepo subsp. pepo
TGTAACACATACAATTTCTAGCTTTCTACTCCAAAGGTCGCATGGGTTTGTTTCCAATCACACTGTTCGTCACTTTCTGTTAGTATTTCACAATTAAATTAAAAATAAAATTAATAATGTGAAATACGACTCTAAAACGACCTCAGTTACCTTAATTGGGGTTGAAAAAAGGTTCGAGACAATCGAAACGGTGGAAATCTGGCAAAAATTGGAAAATCGAGCCGAATAGCCACCGTTGCGCTGTCCACTCCGTTCAAGCCGAAGGGATGCTTGCGCTGCAGCTTGACATGTGCCGACATTTGAGTAGGACACGACAACGCAGACATCTCGGCTCGTCGGCTGCAGGTGTAGGCTTCGGCTGCAGGTTGGATTGCATTTCTTGTTGGCTCGCGGCTCGTCGGCTGCAGGTGTGGGCTTCGCTTCGTGGGCTGGGCCGCAGATGAGTTTGGGCTACTAGGTTTATTATTGGGTTTTGGGTCGAGTTGGGATTTGGCCTCGGGTTTATAGGTTTGTTTCGGGTCGAGTTGGGATTGGGCCTCGGGTTTATAGGTTTGTTTCGGGTTGTAGAGCGGGTCGCAGGTCGTACGCAGGTCACAGGCTTGACCAGCCTCTTGCTGCTAGGCCAACGAATTTTTGGTCGCAGAGCGCCAACAA
>NW_019651667.1:0-654 GCF_002806865.2 Cucurbita pepo subsp. pepo
TACTTCCATATCTAATTATTTTAAGCAATTTAAATTTAATTATTTTAATTAGTTTCATTCTGTTAATCAGTTTATTACAAGGGTTTAATTCTACTCACTCTATTTTCTTTAGCTTTACTCTTCCTCTCTTTCCTGTGAACATCTGTTTTGATTATGTATTTCAAATTTGGTATTTTTTATTTTTATTTGATCTGTCTTCCAATCTTTCTTCCTCTCTTTCCTGTCAACATCTCTTTTGATTATGTTTTCCAAATTTGGTATTTTTTATTTTTATTTGATCTGCTCTTCCAATCTTTCTCTCCTCTCTTTTCCTTCTCTGTCTCATATTTTAATTCTTTTGGCAGATTTTATTTTTATTTATATATGTTTTCCAGATCATTCTTTTCATTTGAATATGTTTTCCAGATCTTTCTTTTCCCTATCTTTCTCTCCTCCTTATCTATCTATCCCTTTTTTTTCTCTGATCAATTGTCATGGACGCTCGCTAGGATAGATAATTTCTAATTCAGATCATTGCAACAGATAATTTCTAAATTTCTAACTCAGATCTAAATAATTGCTAATATCCTTTGTAGAAAAAAGAGAAAAATAAAAAAAAGGTAAATCTGACTATTAACCTTTTCAAATGACATCTCTCTTCCTCGGTCTACCATC
>NW_019651668.1:0-654 GCF_002806865.2 Cucurbita pepo subsp. pepo
TAATTTTTTTTCTTTTAATTCGAATTTCTCATTTTCTATATATTTTTAAATGCATCATCAAATTTGGAGAGTAGTTGTGAGATCTCAATCGATTGCATTCTTTATAAGGGTGCGGAGATCACATATCTGTTGGGAAGGAGAATGAAGCATTTCTTTATATGGGTGTGGAAACCTCTCCTTAACAGACACGTTTTAAAACTGTGAGACTGACAGCGATACGTAACAGGTCAAAGCGGACAATATCCGCTAATGGTGGGTTTGGGCTATTAAAAATGGTATCAGAGCCAAACGCTAGACCCCAAAGAAGGGTGGATTGTGAGATCCCACGTTGGTTGGAGAGGAGATTGAATCATTCCTTATAAGGGTGTGAAAACCTCTCTCTAACGACGCGTTTAAAACTGTGATGTGTGAAAACTTCTCTCTAACAGACGCGTTTAAAACTGTAAGGCTTACAGCTATACATAATGGGCTAAAGCGGACTATGTCTACTGACGGTGAACTTGAACCGTTTCAGCAACTTTGAGACTAACATTACTTGAAATCCTCTTGGACTAAGCATGTCGGATTAGAATGCTACTCAGGCCTGCCTTGGTGCTCTACATCTTAAGCTCCGCACATCCTAGTTTTCATCAAAAATTCATTATGAACAGAAAC
>NW_019651669.1:0-654 GCF_002806865.2 Cucurbita pepo subsp. pepo
TTATATATAATTAATTATCTCTCTTTCTATATTTGTGAAAGTAAACCGTACACAAATAATTATCAATTCTAAGCATTAAATTAATTAATTTTAAATCATTAAATAATATTATTATTTTAAATTTAAACCTTCAACATCAAAAACTAAATATTTACGCATTAAATAAATTGAACTTATTTTATTATAAATAATAGTTTTAATAAATATGGTATTGTGTCGATATAAGTTATTAATAGAAAAAATTTAAGGAAACATACCCATTTTAATTTATATTAATTTATAAAAATAAAACAATTTAGTGCATTAACATTATTAATTTATATTAATTTTTTGTTTATATTAATTTATAAAAATAAAACAATTTAGTGCATTAACATTATTATCCTAATTTTTCGATATAAATAACAAAGAGAAAAAATAATAATAAGATACATATAACTACTTAATTATTATCAATTATTTTATTTCCACAATGTTTCCAAATCATCGTTACTTAGAACATTTACATCGAGATCGATGTGTAAACGATACGGGGTGGTCAAGAACTAGAGGGAATTGATAGTAATTTTCATCCCAGCTTGGCAGTGGCCTGGGGTGGTGCATATGAAGAAGCTGTTTCCTCTTGAGAGAGTGATTTCATCCTTGCCTGAATTG
>NW_019651670.1:0-654 GCF_002806865.2 Cucurbita pepo subsp. pepo
ATACTACGAAATATTGAGATATTCATGATTAGAGAATCAAGGATAAAAAGACAAATTATTTTCTCCTCAAGGATGATACTTGTCTTTAGCAGTTAATTGATTAACATCAATTTGAATACAATGAAGAGACTAGTAAAAGGTAATTTTCTAAACATTTGAGTTATTACATTACATATCTATGGATCTCGCTTCTTATGCAAGATAATCATTGAGCTTTTATTGAATAACGCTACAAGACCAAAGAATTTTGGGCTCATACATTCTGACCCAAGTGGTTTGCTCAATGCAAAATCCAAAGAATATTGTTAACATTTTATCAATTTGATTGATGACTATTCAATATATAAGTATCCTTACTAAATGTAACTTACTTTTTTTTATTTTATTTTTTTATTTTTGAAAAGTTCAAGAAAAATGAGACTAAAGTTAAAATCCATTTGGGTAAATCTATCAAGACATTATGATCAAATCATAATGAATAGTACGGGAACATTGTGTACTAAAATTACTTGATAAAAAGTGGAATTGATTTCCAACTTTAAACTTAATACAGTTTTGTACACAATTACTTGATAAAAAGTGGAATTGATTTTCAACTTTAAACTTAATACAGTTTTGTAAAATTGTGATGTAAGAGGAGAAAACAAGACTATA
>NW_019651671.1:0-654 GCF_002806865.2 Cucurbita pepo subsp. pepo
AGGAGCATAAACAAAGCGAGCAGGGCCAGTAGTAGATCCAGAATTAGTACCCTTCTCAGTTCTATACCCAGCAGGAGCAGCAGAAACGAAGNAAACATATATATTATGATCCACCAATAGCATCTAAGTAAGCTGCATACCTTCCTGCAGCCGCTTCAGTCCTTTCTGTTGATGGAGCAGTTAATTAAGCACTTGAAGTTGACCGATAGTGATGCTGGTAGATCTGCTACCTACGCCTTTGCTTGCCTTTCCGGCCTATAGCTTTCCCCCTTTGCCGGGTGGTATCGCTCTCTAAATGCTGGGTCTACTGTTGCTGAAACTACTTGTTCAGGGTAAACCATAGGAACTACTGCATCTGTCTCTGCCACTGATGGATCATATGCTGCTCTAGCCTCTGCTAGCTCTAAGTAATCTCTTTTCTCTCTATTTTCAGGTCTGCAAGAGAGCTGATGTTGGTATTCGAGCTAAAGCTCCTAGAATCACTCTCGATAAAAGGCACTCGAGCAACTAGCTTCTGTTATTTCAAACAGCTAAGACTGGTATTTACCCTTATGGCATTTAACTGACATTCTACCATTGAAAGAGGGGATACTTGCATTCGAAGAACTGATAGAAAGATTGAAGAATTCCTGGTACTAGCAGTTCTTTCCTTTT
>NW_019651672.1:0-654 GCF_002806865.2 Cucurbita pepo subsp. pepo
AACCTCCTATAAACTATCAGCTTCTATTCTATACGGAACCGAAACCAGATTGAACTCAAAGACAAGGTAATTTGGAAGTCAAGACTCCTTTCCTTATCAATGAGACTCAACCTTAAACCTTTTCCTNCTCGGAACCAGATTGAACTCAAAGACAAGGTAATTTGGAAGTCAAGACTCCTTTCCTTATGAATGAGACTCAACCTTAAACCTTTTCCTTCACCTCGTAAACTCGGTTTNAGTCTCGCTGTTTCACCCCTCTCTCCCTTGAACCTCTACTATATGACTGACCTTCATTCAGTGATTGTGAGTTATTCTTTCTCTTCTCTTTCTCCTGAACCAAGATGGACCTGTAAAGTGGCTTCGCGACTGAAGCTATTTATTCTTCCCCTGCATTGGACTGGACTGATTAAACTCGGTCTCGTTGATTCTGTCCTTTACTTTACGGTCTCATGGCTGAGCTACTGAATTCGGGAAAGACTATTCGTTCTCCTGAACCGTAAGGGAAGTCAATCCTCAACTCCTTTGCCTCGATTCCCTTGCCTTCGAGCCAGTATGTCAATCATGCCTTTTCTCGAGAGTGTATGCCTTAGTCAAAAAATTTACTAAAGACGACTAGAGTTGATATGAACCAAGAGACATCAATCATACAATATA
>NW_019651673.1:0-653 GCF_002806865.2 Cucurbita pepo subsp. pepo
TATCTTTTTTAATGTATCTCAATTCAAATTTTTTTTCTTCATTAAAGTTGAAAAGTTCTAATCAAAATTTCTTTTTAAACTAACCTCATAGACATTGGAAGGAAACATTCATGTTCAAAGTTTGCTAGAAACTAATTTCTTACCCTTGCTCGAACTAGTAGTGCGTTTGGCGTGGAGATTCATTCACAAAAGATGTGAAAAATCCTCTCTGCAACACTTTGGTTAAATTTTAGAACCATAGAACTCTCATGTATTTAGAGAAAAATAGAGGCTAAAATTTAAAACTTTTACATCTCGTTCTTTCTCGATTTTTGATGGTTTTGGACGATCAAAGCGTCTAGAATACTTTTCCTATCACTTTATAAGCAACTTTACGAAGAGACATTGGTCAGAAACAGACACCAAACAACCAAAATGAAGGTGAAACGATTTTCTCCTTCTTTCATCACTTTCAAACCTATCTGTCCTTCTTTCTTTCATTTTCTTTTCTTTCTATTTTTCCCCAATCTATTTTCTTATGATTAAATAAGACCTATTAATAAGGAAGTGCATTCATCTTTATGGGGTTGACTTCATTATTTTTCTAATTTTTCAACCCAACTTAAAATTTAGTTTTTTTTTAGTAACTTTCTACCCTAAAAGATTTTCATTTC
>NW_019651674.1:0-653 GCF_002806865.2 Cucurbita pepo subsp. pepo
ATTTTTGTCGCCCTTGAATTACAGAAACCGAGAAAATGACGTTCCGTCAAAATCATATCTACCACCGCTATCAATGTCGTTCTTATCGTTTAATTCTCGTTAATTTCTATAACATTGTTTTCTTAAATTATTTTTCAAGAGCAGGGTCGGTGGCTCGAGCATATATCCCCGAGCCAACGATGACCCAAGTGTTGCACAATCAAACTCTGAATCCTTAAAGAGTGCGATTGTGACACCTCACTCGTTCTCTTCGTGAAAGTGAAGCAACAATCATTAGATTTGTATGCTATGACAGATGCTATTATAAATACTGAATTTTTATATTAATCATAAATTCGTTTGGTTTAAGATAAACTCGGGAAATTCAAAATTCAAAATTTTCATATAAAAAACGACATATATGTGTGTATATAGTTGGTTTTCGTTTACATGTTCCAAAATTTTTCGAGAAAACGAACAAAAAATAAAGTTACCTATTGATATAATAGATAAAAGCAGCATCAAATCATTCTTCTGTTTCTAACCGTCTTCCCGAGCATGGCGTCCTTGAGATGATCAGACTGGCTTCGATAGTGATCGATCACAACGCATAATTGTCGAATCACTTCTCTCTTCTCTTCTGCAAGTCGGAACACTTCTTCATCTTTCTCCTT
>NW_019651675.1:0-653 GCF_002806865.2 Cucurbita pepo subsp. pepo
CTGGATGGTCGTATAAGGTAGGAGCACCAAGTGCTGCATATCTTGTTGCTGCAGAAATATAAGCATTGTATGCACCATATCCTCCACCACCACCACCACCACCACCACCACCACCCCCTCGCGGCATTTTCCCTATGGGTCTGAAATCATCATCCTGGAAAAATAGTATATTGATCTCAATTAGACGAACAAAATCATGACAAACTAAAAAGAATCCTTCGGTCTTCAAAAAAAAAAGAAAAAAAAAGATCCATCAAAAGGTAAATATGGTGTTATAAAGATAACAGCAAAATCTTGCCTTGGGGGTCGCTCTGTCAACAACCACTGCAGAACCTCCTAGTTCATGAGTTTCAGCCATCAAATTCTCTACAGAGTCTACAAGATAGTAGTTGCTACATTTAGTGCCTGGAAATCGGCAACCACGAAATAGCATGGTTGAACTTTTATATTAATGTGAAAACATTACAATGAAGATTGTCAATAAAACAAAATTAGAAGGAAAACCAAGGTACACTGCAGGAGGATAAAAAAGCCTCTCTGGAACTTTCTTAAGGACAGCACACTTAGTCGGCGAGAGGAAAGAAAAAGAACCATGAACAGTTTTAAATGTCCCTCTCCTCTTCCCCCACTGCTTGTCCCTTCCCACCCCCTCC
>NW_019651676.1:0-653 GCF_002806865.2 Cucurbita pepo subsp. pepo
GGAAAGGAGATACAAAATTTTCAACCATTTGGCATTTACGTTACATATATGTATGAGAGGAGCTGAGATCCTTAGTGTCATTGGACGGCATAAACGCCAGCACCATAAGCATTCCCAGAAGCCCAATCGGAAGGAGTAGCAGCAGCATCAACGGCGGCGGCGGTAGGGGAGGCAGAATCAACGGAAGAATCAACAGCGACGCTGCCAGGCATATCAGCACCCCCAAATAGCTCGCTGCCGGCACCAACCGCCGCGCTTTCCCCTGCGATAGAGACCGCGCGTACTCTACCCGCCGCCGCTCCTGCGCGTAATACGAAATCCTATTGGCCGAATCGGAAGTGAAATTGGAAGTGGACCTTCCGTCCATGAAATAACACGGCTGTTTTTGGCTCCGCTGCTGGAGATTTACCCAGTGGTCGGGATTCGGAACGCCCCGCTCCTCGGCTTCTGGAAATCCAAGTCTCATTGACGAAATTTGAATTGGATGGCTCCAAATCAACCCAAGATCAATCGGTAAAGCCCTAGAATCAAAAGTGATGTAGAGATTTGGGGAGAAGATGAAAAGAAAAGCGCAGATCTATTGAAAGAGAAGAGGGATTGGGGAGAAATCCGTTGAAATGGAAATCGAAGAAGGGGAGGTGGAGAAATGGGGG
>NW_019651677.1:0-653 GCF_002806865.2 Cucurbita pepo subsp. pepo
TTACACTCTATGTGTATTATCAATATCTGTACGTGTGATTCTGAGACAGAAACTTCTATGGACATTTTCAAAATTATCCAAAAGAGAGAGAAGGACATGCATAATATCAAAAGAATAGGAATTGGGGCTTGAAGTTTGTAGAGAAATGATCAAGCTCCCCACGATTCCAATCCAGAGTATGCGCCTATCCACCCATTAAATAAATAACTAGGGTAAACTCAATAATCCCTGATTTAGTAAGTCCCCTTTTTTTCAGAAAGATGAATAGGAACGAAAAAGTCAAATGGAAAGAATCCAATAAAAAAAAGAGAGATTTCTTATTCTTTCTTACTTAATCTCCATCTATTCCTATATTCATTTCTTTCCTATCTCCCTATTTATAGAGATAGAATTCGTGTCCGAATGAATGATGGAATAGCCAATTTCCTTTTATTAAAGGATGAGATCAATGAAGAAGTACCCTTTATTCTTGATTATTAGAACAGACAGAATGATATTGGGTGCATTTGCCACCACACGATAGATTTTGATCCTCCTATACTATTCCACAAACAAAGACATATCCAGCAAGATAAACCGACACGCTCCTTAGATTGATTTATGGCCCCGGATGAGGGGAAAATCTCATGTACGGTTCTGTAATAGCGATGAGA
>NW_019651678.1:0-653 GCF_002806865.2 Cucurbita pepo subsp. pepo
CTATTACAGCAAAATGTTGCATACTCCATATTCTCTGTATACGATATTGGAAACAGAAAATTGACAAAAAAAAATAAGTGTTCTTTCTAGCTTCTCAACATACCGTAAATGAGGGTGATACAGCTGGTTCAGAAGCTTTCAGCTTTTCAAAAATCCGATAAACAAAAGCAAATGCCAAGAACTGCAGAGGTTTATATTCAGCACCGCCACTGAGAAGGGCCCAAGCAGTCTGCACAAAGCAATAAAAAAATGAAGTTTCATCAAACACAAATTTACCATCTTCAGTCTCCATAAACTTTACTGGATGCCCTAAAAATTCAAGAAAAAAACCAATCATGTCACTCAGATTCACAAGGAAGAAGAAAAATCCCGTGAGACATACCCTCAACAAAGATGATAAAGATGGCAAAGATGAATTTATATTTTTTCTTAGTTTCACAATTACACTAAGCAAAGTTGTCTGTTGTGTTACACCCTTGAAGCAAAAACAAAATGAAAAGATATCTTTACTTCTATGAATCGACAAGCACGTGGGAACAATTACTATTATTTTGTTCAACGTAGAGAGAGAAAAAAAAAAAAGAATACAAACACTTATTAGCATTCCGTGTCAAATTGAAGGAGAAACAAAGACAAAATAATGAAGGCTCAGA
>NW_019651679.1:0-653 GCF_002806865.2 Cucurbita pepo subsp. pepo
CTTGTTGACAAAACCTCTCAAATTAGAAGCATTTCATAAATAGCATGAAAACTTAGTTGGAGAGTTTGAGATTAACTAATTCTTAAGAATAAGTATAAGTATTTGATTATATGAAGGACGGTTAAATAAAGATAGTCTATTTTGAGATAGTTAGAATATTTTTTTACCTACTACGTTTAATTATTGGTAATATTTGTGACTAGTTTCTATTTATAAGATTATTTTAAGGCGATTAAAAGTCTAAGTTCAGTATATCACATCAAACTCTAATTATTTATGTTTTTGGCTTAGTTATTATTTTGTCAAAACCTTACCATTTTTCCATTCTTGAACTTCTTTCTCTTTCTCTGTCAGAAATTAAAAATCCTTAAACCCGAGAAAAATAGAAAAAAAGGACTATTTGCCCATTTTTTCATAATATTTTCTTTCCAATTTCTTTTCAAAAGCTTATATAACTTCTAAACTTTTTTCACTAAGACACGCTTTTCCAAGATTTTTAAATATGAAATTTTGGAAAAGTTCCTTACTTGAAAATTAATGNCTAAACTTTTTTCACTAAGACACGCTTTTCCAAGATTTTTAAATATGAAATTTTGGAAAAGTTCCTTACTTGAAAATTAATGAAAATATGCCTTCAAATCCTAAATTCATTC
>NW_019651680.1:0-653 GCF_002806865.2 Cucurbita pepo subsp. pepo
CTTAAAATAACTTGTTCCTAAATAAACTTAAAATCATCTTTTATTGCATAAACGAGTTGTTCCTAAATAAATTTAAAATCATCTTTTATTGAACAAACTTAAAATGATCTGGTCGTATAACAACAAGGTTAAAATCTCTAGTTCGTGCAACATATTTTGGTGTAACAAATTTAAAATCTCGTCTTGGTTGATAGGTATAAATTATTATAATTTTTTTAAATATTAATTTATATTAAGATTTTAAAATTATATGTATAAATTTATATAATATACATGCAAACTAAAAATCGTCGGTTTATAAAACAACAAACTTAAAATCACATGTTCGTAAAATAAGTTAAAAATCACATAGTAGTAGATCAAACTTAAAATCACTAGTTCTTAGAACAAATTAAAATCCGTTTCAGAGAACAAACTTAAATTCTTTGTTCGTACAGGAAACTTAAAATTCCTCTCTTAGAACAAACTCAAAATCCAAGAACAAACTTAAAATCTTTGTAGAACAAACTAAAAATCTCATGTTCTTAAAATTTACAGTTATTAAAACAAACTTAAAATCACACGTTGATACAACAAACTTAGAGCACCTATTCATAAATCAAACCTAANATGTTCTTAAAATTTACAGTTATTAAAACAAACTTAAAATCACA
>NW_019651681.1:0-653 GCF_002806865.2 Cucurbita pepo subsp. pepo
ACCTTCAGCCCCCTGGGATCGAGCTTGGCGAGGTGGGGACGAGTGACTTTCATGTATGCGATGCAGCCGAACACTTGGAGATGTGTACCGCTGGCTTCTTGTTGTACCAGGCCTCGTGTGGCGTCTTCCTATTGATACTTTGTGTTGGCGATCGATTGAGAAGGTAGACGGTCTTCATGACCGCTTTTCTTCAAAACCTCCTAGGCATCCCTACCGTCATCAGCAGTGATCTTGTCATCCCGACGATGGTCTGATTTTGGCGCTCCACCACCCCGTTCTGCTGGAGGGAGTAGGGCGCCCTTAGGTGTCGCTGCATGTCAAGCTCGTCACAGTACTTATCAAAACCTCTGAGGAGAATTCTCAGTCCCGGTCCGTGCGCAGCACTCGTAACTTGAATGTGCTTAATCGCCTCTTTCGCCTCACTCTTCACTTGCAGCAGAACTAGCCACATAAAGTGGCTCTTGCCACCTGGGGTCGCCGACTTGATGGGCCAACTGATATCGCTGTGACGAGCTCCAACGGCTCACTGGTGCGGTAGGATGCTTTAGATGAAAAGGGGGAGCGCCTTTGCTTGCCGANTGTGACGAGCTCCAACGGCTCACTGGTGCGGTAGGATGCTTTAGATGAAAAGGGGGAGCGCCTTTGCTTGCCGA
>NW_019651682.1:0-653 GCF_002806865.2 Cucurbita pepo subsp. pepo
CGATTTAGATGATTTAGATATGGGAGTAGAGTTAAACTTCTAGGAACAAACTAATAAAAGAATTATAGAATTAAACTCAATGAATAAATTGATTAAAAGAGTTAGATTTAAATTTCTTAAAATAACTAGATAGGGAGGTAGAATTGAACCCCTTAAAACAATTAGAGTTAAAAGAAAAAAAAAACAAAAGAGCGGTTTGAAAATGGCAAGTNCAAAAGAGCGGTTTGAAAATGGCAAGTACTGTTCAGGTGGCACTGTAAACAGAATTAAAATATAACATAAAGTTAGAGAATGAGAATGGAAGATATGAGAAATTATTATATTTGTATCTATATGATATAAAATTAAATGTTGAACTATCCAAGCCGCTTGAAATATTAATAATCTTGACATATCTTTAATTTAAGTTTTAAGTTTTATTATTCTATATAATTTAGAAACAATGAAAACATGGAACTCGATTTTGATTGAGGCCGTTTAGGTATTTTATACTGTTAGTTGGATTATTAATTAAAATGTGAAATACTACAAAAGGTGACGAACGATGCGATAAGAATCAAACCTTAGCAACCTTTGGAGCAGCTCTCGAAGAACGGGAGCTTATGTTAATTAAATTAGGGAATACTTCGGCTAAGGCCAACCAGGTAAGTGGC
>NW_019651683.1:0-652 GCF_002806865.2 Cucurbita pepo subsp. pepo
AAAGTTCTTTTTAGGGGTAGATAATATAACTCAATGAATATCTGAGTTAACTGCCACAGCATGCCTAGCCTTTAGCCCACGACTCCCAGCACCATCAGGATACCTCCAAAGGGAGAAAAGACAGAAAACTACGAGAGAGAGAGCGATTTCGGAAAAAAAAAAAGTCGGCGAGTGTCCAGTTTATCCGACGAACCCTCAAACCACCCTCAAACCAACACCAAACGACCTGTTACCGCCACGAGAAGGATCCCTAACGAAAGCATGATAACTCAAGGTGCGTTTTGTGCTTTTTAGTAAACGTCGTCGTCGGTAACCGAGGTCAGAAGATTGGGTATTTCCTAATCGTTCTTAGATCTGTTGTTTTAGGAACCTTTAGGCCGCAAAACTTCCAGAAAAGAAAGAAGGACGACAAATAAAGAGGAAGAGGAAGAAAGAGGACCGAAATCGGCAACGAAAATGCCGCGGGAAGGAGAGAGAAAACTCGCCAGAAAATCGGCTAGAGTCAGGTAAGGAAGACGAGGTCAACGGATCTGGGTCAACCCGAACCCAAAACCCAAGAGAGTCAGCCCATTCTTTTCCTCGGCCTCTTCCTTCGGCCCAGCCCGACTACAGCGACCCAAACCTCAGACCAGCCCAGAAGCTACGGTTCAGT
>NW_019651684.1:0-652 GCF_002806865.2 Cucurbita pepo subsp. pepo
GGGAGAAGTTGACAACTAGTCGTATTCCCCTATAGTACATTTTGAGGCATTTCATGTCTACTAGGCATAACCATGACATCGCAGAAACGTCATATTCTTAAAGAAAACAATAAAGAAATTACAACATGAATGTGGTAAAAGAAAACAATAAAGTAGTACAAGGTAAAGGTTTCGTGTCACGGGCATGCGGCCATGGGTGACATGTCTTGAACAAGCATGACCGTGAAATCCAGCATCCTAACGATCTCTTGTTAATAATAAAACGGCTATTATTAGAAGTTTTTAAATAAAGGGTAAGAATTATTATTTTTAATTAATTATGGAATTTATGCTTATAATTATTTCTTTTATATATTTTTCGATAATGACAAACAATAGCGATAAAATATTACAAAAAGCAACAATGAACGGTGTCATTGGCGAGTTCAACATTGGTTTATAAAGGAATGATTATCCATAAGTTAAAAAAAAACATCTAATTATCATTATAACGTCAATGATGAATACGTTTATATTTTTTTTTTAATTAAAATATTACACTTGTAATTTCTTCTAAAAAATTACATTTTAATTATTTTTCTATGGTCAATTCAACATAGAAAGGGATTTTTTTTTTTTTTTTTAATAATCTTTTTAAAAATATACTAAGTCA
>NW_019651685.1:0-652 GCF_002806865.2 Cucurbita pepo subsp. pepo
AAACACAAATTATATAAACTCGTATCTCTATACCTTATTTTCTTGTACATTCAAACACAAATTATACCGACTCTAAGAGTCGAGCCTCGACTTTATAAACCAAGGTTTATTAAATTATATGGTAAAAATTCCCGAAGACTTTCGTTTCCGGAGTAAGAACAAAATAAGAATTTAGAATGTTTATAATTCACATAATTGATTTCATTAGAAAATATATGAAAAAAATAANCATAAAATATATGCACTACAGATCATAGTATAGACAGAAATGAACAATTTAAATTAAAAATCAATTGAAACTGTCAAATATCACCTTTTAAAGTAATTGAATCAGTTGTGCCAATGCCGTCCATGCATGTAGTGGCCAGCATATTATTTACCACAATTAGAACTATATTGCCGGCAGAAGAAATAAGATTCCCAAGGAAGTCCCGAACTCTTTCAATTGGAAATTAAGTAAAGTCCCGAGAAGGTAAGAACTTGAACTTGAGTCCATTCACGGTTAATTTACCACCAACGCACGACGCACGAGGTCTTGCAAATGAATCAGATTGTTGNTGAGAGGGTAATTTGTGCATTATCCTTGAACTATGTTCAAATTGACAAGATCCGAAAAATTATTAGATGCAATAAAGTGGGGTTAGGTTAAAAA
>NW_019651686.1:0-652 GCF_002806865.2 Cucurbita pepo subsp. pepo
AGCTAGATTACGACGAACATGTTTAGAATTTTTTTTTTTTTTAAGGGTTAAATAAATTTTTCGCACTAAATTTTAAAAGATAAACCTAAACGTTGAATTAAATTTGAATCATTAAAAATATATCCTAAAGTTATTTTGAAGGTGAGAAAAAAGATTTAAATTATTTTAAAATTATTTTGGATCAAAGTTGTTATTTAATATATTAGGTTGAAGTGAGAAAATTGAACCTCATGAAAAATTTGGTATTTTATTGAATGTATTTGTAGCATTGGGAGCTTGGGGATAAAGGCCGAGGAGGATGGAGTGCATAACGTTACAGTGACATTATCTACTTTCACCGGGACTCAGAATGGAGTAAGGATTAAGTCTTGGGGAAGACCAAGCCGTGGATTTGCTACANTTTGGGGAAGACCAAGCTGTGGATTTGGTACAAAAGTTTATTTTCAACACATTATTATGGATAATGTGAAAAATCCAATCATAATTGATCAAAATTACTGCCCACATAAGGAAGACTGNACAAATTTTGTCCCTATTGGAGAAAGTTAGAATTCATCCAAAACCATAGGGACCAAATTTGTACTTTAACATTTAAAGAATTTGGTTTTATTTGAAATTTGTAGCTGTTGGGGTATAAAAATTGGATCTGGTG
>NW_019651687.1:0-652 GCF_002806865.2 Cucurbita pepo subsp. pepo
ATCCTTTTAGCTAGAGTTCTCCTTGCAATTTTCTCTATCCTATTATTTGTGTTCATCTAGATCGAGCGTGTGCGTTGTTATGCGATCCTAACATACATTCGTGTTTATAATGTATTTGGGCTTCTTTGAGCCCATTAATTTTTAATAGTATGACCCAGTCCAGACCGTTAGTAAATGGCGCCGTTTACATCCGTGCAAATCAGACGAATTACTGCAATACTTTTTTACCATTTTCTCCTCCGTAAATAAAATGCAACTGGCAAACGTTCCCGTAAAGCTCTATATAAACTAAGAGCGGGAACTTGAAGGAGAGTTAAAGAAGGCGAAATTTGCGCGCGGCCTTTGAGTTTTCTCGACAAGAAATGCGACGAGTCAGTGGTTGGAATTTATCGGTGGCTCACGAATCACAAGCAATCAGGTATGTCNTAATCAGTAATCGTGATCTCTTGGTTCCATAGTTTGTAATCACTATACGATTTTGATTCTTCGATGAGGAAATAAAATAGTCTCTTTAGTTGAATATCTTGAATGCTAGGTCTTATAGTTTCTTCAATGTTGTTTATTAGTCGATGAGGAATATAACTCACTAATATTGNTGTTTATTAGTCGATGAGGAATATAACTCACTAATATTGATAGTGATTGCTACGAG
>NW_019651688.1:0-652 GCF_002806865.2 Cucurbita pepo subsp. pepo
AGCTTCAGCGACGCTTCCGGACGATGCAACCCCCTCTAGAGTTCCTCTGGAGTTTCAGCGACGCTTCCGGGCGATGCAACCCCCTCTGGAGCTTCAGCGACGCTTCCGGACGACGCAACCCCCTCTGGAGCTTCAGCGACGCTTCCAGATGACGCAACCCCCTCTGGAGCTTCAGCGGCGCTTCCAGGCGACGCAACCCCCTCTAGAGCTTCAGCGACGCTTCCGGACGACGCAACCCCCTCTGGAGCTTCCGCGACGCTTCCTGGCGACGCAACCCCCTCTGGAGCTTCAGCGATGCTTCCGGACGACGCAACCCCCTCNCCCTCTGGAGCTTCAGCGACGCTTCCGAACGACGCAACCCCCTCTAGAGCTTCAGCGACGCTTTCGGACGACGCAACCCCCTCTGGAGCTTCAGCGAGCTTCCGAGCGACGCAACCCCCTCTAGAGCTTCAGCGAGCTTCCGAGCGACGCAACCCCCTCTCGAGCTTCAGCGACGCTTCCAGACGACACAACTCCCTCTGGAGCTTCAGCGACGCTTCCGGATGACGCAACCCCCTCTAGAGCTTCAGCGACGCTTCTTCCGGTACTTTTCTTCAATTCTCTAATAGTCTTTTTGAAGCTAACTCGTTTATGTTTGCTCATAACGAAGTTC
>NW_019651689.1:0-651 GCF_002806865.2 Cucurbita pepo subsp. pepo
ATCTTGACTCAATACTTTTTGCAAAGTGGCTAGAATCCATTGCTGGAATAAGACTAAATCTTGCATAACCATCATGAATTTTGATATCCTTGTTCACCAGTTACATTTTCTAGTCAAATCCAGTTAGACATGTTTCTCTAAATATCCTATTGTGGAATTTTCAATTTCCTCCTACTATTGAACAGAGCATTGATGATAAGTACTTGCACAAGAAAATAAACATCTCTATATGTTTAGGGATTTTTTTCTTTCAATTTTCCTGTTTAAAAAGTTTTAATGTGACTTGGGTGGACACGAGGCGGTGTGCTAGCAAAGGATATTGGACCCTAAAAAGAGATGGAGGAGAACGAAACATTTTTCATAAGGATGTAGATGGACTAGACGCGTTTTAAAAACCTTCAAAGAAAAGGTGTTGGTGTATAAAGGAGTAGATGGATTAGACGCGTTTTAAAAACTTTCAAAGAAAAGGTGGTAGTCTAAGTGCATAAACGAGTAGATGGATTGGTCGTTTATGGATTGGTTGAAAGTTGTGGGCACTAGTCAAAAACAGTCATATCCATCTAAACCGACAAGGATGTTGCCAAACATTAAATTACAGTCAAATCAGTTCAAGTCAAAAAGCACTAAAATCCACAGCACTTCAGCTAAGCC
>NW_019651690.1:0-651 GCF_002806865.2 Cucurbita pepo subsp. pepo
TGCTTAGTATTAAAAATTCATAGGCAGCAGAGTTCATTTAGCCGGTTATTTTAATGTTAATTAAATCGTGAGAAATTTGATGGATTCGGAGCCTTAAATCATGGTTCTAAGTGTTTTTCTTTCAAATTCCTTTTCTAGGTGTTTTTCTTTCACATTCCTTTCATTCATACTTGGTTTAAGGTTTATAAAAAAAATCCAAGCAAATTTTAAAAGTACTTCTTAAGAAGAGTACAAAATATCTTCTTACCTCATCATGAATGTTCGAGACCTTTATTCTATAAATGGGGTGTAGCTCATATGGTAGAATGCTTATGGGTTTGTTTTTAATGAGAAATAAAACACAGAGAATTTAAAACACAACTTTCAATATATTTATTTTAACCATACATAAGTAATTAAAAAATGGAATGAGTACAAAGATTCTAGTCTATTACACAATTTCTTTTCTTTTCTTGTTCTTATGGTCATGATCCTACATTCTTGACCGTGCGGCGTCATGATCTAGACATGCTCACGACCAGCCTTAAGGAGAATTAATCCCCATATATATTTTTCGCGCCAATTTTGTGGCTTCGTCGTGGGTAAGGTTTGTCTTCGCCAATCGAACGTTGGTTGTGCAGAATCCAAGCTCGTTCGACCACACACGCCGCC
>NW_019651691.1:0-651 GCF_002806865.2 Cucurbita pepo subsp. pepo
AAAATCAAAGGCAAAAGTTTACCTATTTGCCGTTGTATCACAAATGATCTTAATGCAAATAATGTCCCTAAAAAAAGCAAACGAAATCTGGGATTATATCAAGGTTGAATATGAAGGAGATGAGAGGATTCGTGGAATGAAAGTCTTGAATTTGATTAGGGATTTCGAGTTGCAGAAGATGAAGGAGTCGGAGTCGGTGAAAGAGTACTCTAACAGACTTCTCAGCATTGCCAACAAGATGAGATTGCTTGGTTCTGTGTTAAATGATTTCAGGATGGTTGAAAAGCTGCTAGTCACTGTTCCAGAGAAGTTTGAAACCACCATTACTACTCTGGAGAACACCAAAGACTTGTCAAAGATTTCTCTTATAGAGCTCCTGAATGCTTTACAGGCACAAGAGCAAAGGAGGCCTATGAGGCAAGAAGGGGTGATTGAAGGTGTCTTACATGTCAAGCATCAAGACGACTGGTATAAAACAAGAAAATTTTCAAAAACCAATCGACGAATTGAGATCCATTTGCCAATTATTAGAAGACAAAAGGAGGAGGTTTCGAAAAATCCTAGTGTTGGAGAAGACCTGAGGCCTTTTGCTCCAAATGCAATCATCTTAGACATGAAGCTGTGATCTACAAAGCCAAAGATCAGGTGAAA
>NW_019651692.1:0-651 GCF_002806865.2 Cucurbita pepo subsp. pepo
TGACTCGGTTTTTGAAGCACGTACTTTAAACGTCCCATATTTGAGTTTCTGAATTAGGTGTCGATTAGAAGCATTATTTTCCCGTTTTAATCATTCCCCACAAAAGTTTCAAAAAATGTCGACCGTGATTCTATTTCTTTAGCATGTATTTCAAAAGACCCAAATAAGGGTTTGCGAGTTATGGGTCGATTTGAAGCAATCTTTTTCTGTTTTACGCACTCCATTTCTTGGACATTCTATTCTAAATCATCAAGCCTTATCTAATAATTTGCCACAAAACTTTTAAGAAAACGTTGACCGCGACTCGGTTTTTTTAGCATGGACATCAAACGTTCCATATTAAGGTTTTCGAATTAGGGATCGATTTGAAGCACTCCGTTTCTTCGAAATTCTATTCTAAATCATCAAGACTAATCTAATAAATCCCCATAAAACTTTTCAAAAATGTCGACCGTGACTCGGTTTTTTAAGCATGGACATCAAACGTCCCAGATTAGTGTTTCCAACTAAGGATTCGATTTGAAGAACTCCGTTTCTTCGAAATTCTATTCTAAATCATCAAGACTAATCATTCCCCATAAAATTTTCGAAAAATGTCGATTGTGACTCTGTTTTTGAAGCACGTACTTTAAACGTCCCAAATTAGAGTTT
>NW_019651693.1:0-651 GCF_002806865.2 Cucurbita pepo subsp. pepo
TTCATGCTTCCCCTTAAGGCTTTAAAAGGGGTCGGCTACGGAAAGGTTTCCACAACCTTATAAATGGTGTTTTGTTCTCCTCAACCAATGTGGGACATCACAATCCACCCCCCTTCGAGACCTAGCGTCCTCGCTGACACTCTTTCCTTTCTCCAATCGATGTGGGACCGCCACCAAATCCACCCCCATCGAGGCCCAGTGTCCTTACTGGCACACTACCTCGTGTCTACCCCCTTTCGGGGAAGAGTGAGAAGGCTAGCACATCGTCTGGAACCTGACTCTGATACCATTTGTAATGACCCAGATCCACTGCGAGCATATATTGTCCTCTTTGAGCTTTTCCTCAAGGCTTTAAAACGTGTATGCTAGGGGAAGGTTTCCACACTCTTATAAATGATGTTTTGTTCTCCTCCCCAACCAAGGTGGGATTTCACATAAACTATATATTTAACATATGTGAAAGTCGATCAAAGTTTCAATATAATATATTCAAATCTTCAAAAAAATAAATCAAATCATGTAACATGTTATTCGACATTCGAATTCCATACTTTACTTTATTGTAATGAATAAGCAATATATTAAAATGCATATTCCCACCATTTTAAAGAATTGAATATTTGTAATGGGTCACGAGAATACTCTTCCCTC
>NW_019651694.1:0-651 GCF_002806865.2 Cucurbita pepo subsp. pepo
GAAAAAGAAAATGTGTATTTTTCATATGTTTTTAATTAATTACAAGAAATGAAGAGCAAAATCCAAAAGAAATATGCCCATATTCTTAAATACACTTAATGTGGGGATTGAATGCAAATTTACAAAAAGGCCCCTGCGTCTCCAACCCCTTTTGATGGGAAACCAGATTCTTTTTTTTTTTTTATTATTTATAATAATAATAATAATAATAATAATTATTATTATTATATAAAGTTAAGGAGCGTCCACGTGGGGGAGTTTTGTTTTTTTATTGAGATTACAAAATCATAATTAAAAATAAAAAAGGAAAAAAAAAAGATGTGCACGTGTAAGTCTGACGCAATTTCTGAGCATTCCTTGTTATTTAGAATTATGAAAAATAAAAAAAGAAATAAAAATAGAAGAATCCCAGTAAAAGACACACACTCTGCCGCTGTTCTTTTTTTATTTTTTTATTTTATAATTTAAAATAATTTTAAAAAAATTAAAAAAAAATTCCTTTTTGATTCGTGTGATCTTTCTCGTAAAACTTTTACTCACTGAAGTTTGTCTGTTTTGTGTATTTACTATTTCATCTCTTCAATTTTATCTCTGTTTGTCAGTTTTTTTATTTATTTTTTTTACCTTGGGGGTAGTTTGAATATCGAGAAT
>NW_019651695.1:0-651 GCF_002806865.2 Cucurbita pepo subsp. pepo
TTATTATTATTATTATTATTTTAAATTTTTTTTTAATTATACTCTCTAAAAATTATTTTTAATTTTTTCCTTGAATTTTATAGTATTTTTTCACTATTATGCAAATAAATAATATAATATTTTTTTTTAGTAAATTCTATAAAAAAAAAAAAATCACAAATTAGGGTTTAAATAATGATAATTAAAAAACATAAACACAAAAATTTGGAATTAAAAGAAATACCAAAAAAAGAAGATGAATTTCCATATATGATGGCGCCGAAGGTCTAAATTTCAAAGACAGCAAATCAGAGTTTCAGTTTCAAAGCGCTTCAGTCTCTCAGAGATCCATGAAGAGGCAGAACAGCTTCTTATCATCGTCCTCGCAAGTTGAGATTTCTTCCGATGACCTTCTCCGCCGTAGCCTCAGCCGCCGCCGTTCCAAATCCTTCGGCTGTGTCTCCAACCTCCTCCATTTCCTCTCCAACAACAACAACAACCACAGCCGCCGCAATAAGTCCATCACATTCGGTAAAGCCTCTTCTTCTCCGTCGTAATCTTCATTAATTTCTTTTATTTGACCTAATTNCTTCGGCTGTGTCTCCAACCTCCTCCATTTCCTCTCCAACAACAACAACAACCACAGCCGCCGCAATAAGTCCATCACATTCG
>NW_019651696.1:0-651 GCF_002806865.2 Cucurbita pepo subsp. pepo
CTTTTTTGGTTAACTCAAATTAGAGATAAAACGAAGAAATTCAAGTCAAAACAAGATACTCGAAGTGATGATGTGGCGGCAAAATTGACATCATGGACCAATCGAAGTCAAAACAAGATAACTGACATAATGATGTGGTGACAAAATTGACATAATGGACCGATCGAAGTATGACATTTATAAATTTGTTACTCTAACAAAGGGTGGAATTTTAAAAGAAAATTATTTGAATTATAAAATTATTTCAATTACCTTTTATAAGAATTACCATTAGATTTATAAAACTTTTCAATTAGTTTGTTATGTTTTCATTAACATTTTTTTTTATGTATATATATATTTAAATGAAACATGTGCTCTATAGTTTTTCACGATAAATTTAAAAATAAATAAATATTATTTTTTGTGGTCCACTTTCAGTTTAGTGGTACTTATCAATTTCTATTTTTACCACTTGATCCCTATTTAAACTCATCACCTCTTCCTATTTTAACACACAAAACATAGAATACAATACAACTTCCATAGTTNTAACTTCCATAGTTTCTTCTATCTAGATTCTTTTTAAAGCCTCCATTGTTGCTATCTCCAAAACTTCCAATTTTATTTCTTGTTGACAGAGATGTTTATTGTATTGTGAGAAAATTGTAA
>NW_019651697.1:0-651 GCF_002806865.2 Cucurbita pepo subsp. pepo
TAGGGTTCAACTCCCGGTAGGACCTTTAAGAAATGGACCTTGATGCGAAAACATAGAATATGGAACGACAACACAAGACATTTTAAAACAAAAGGGTGTTACCTAGCATTCGATTCGATGCGAAAACACAAATTCTATAAAATAGACCCTTACTGAAAATAGTTGGTAATTTAGAGCATGTCTAAACCTTGAGCTAGGATAATATGACTTGTAATTTTACCTTGAGCTAGGATAATATGACTTGTAATTTTACCTTGAGCTAGGATAATATGACTTCTTGTTTCGTTTTCCCTTAGAGGACTTGTAATTTACCTTGAGCTAGGATAATATGACTTCTTGTTTCGTTTTCCCTTAGAGGACTTGTAATTTACCTTGAGCTAGGATAATATGACTTCTTGTTTCGTTTTCCCTTAGAGGACTTGTAATTTACCTTGAGCTAGGATAATATGACTTCTTGTTTCGTTTTCCCTTAGAGGTTGTCGTATTGAGCTAGGATAATATGACTTCTTGTTTCCTTTTCAGGAACTNTTTCTTGTTTCCTTTTCAGGAACTAAACCTTAGAGGTTATCGTATTTTAACCACGATGCAGGGCATCTCATTTAGGTGAGGTAGGTTGTCGTATTTTAACCACGATGCAGGGCATCTCATTTA
>NW_019651698.1:0-651 GCF_002806865.2 Cucurbita pepo subsp. pepo
ACATTGTCTATAAAGTTTGACTTTCACACGGTTAATATGTTTGTTGGATTAGAACAAATGTCGCACAATCGTTATGCACAAAAGTGCGATTATTCTCCTGCCCGATAATTATATGCAGTAAGTCGTTGTTGTTGCCTTTTGCTTANTAACATCCATTTCATTTTCTCAACACTTTCAAAACTCTCTTCTGAAATCTCTTTGTCCCCGTTCTCTATAACTTTCTTCTTGAACCAAGGCCAAAGGCTCGAACATACATCGTTTGGCCATAGACGACGCAAGAATGAATAGGCTTAACTTACTTCTCTGGCCATAGACGACACAAGAATGAATAGGCTTAACTTACTTCGCAGAGAAGTGAGTGCTGAGTGCCGTAGAATTGCAAGTCCGTTGTCATCTTTACCAAAATTTGGGGAGGAGATTTAAAATTTTGCTTCGTCAGCTTTTTTCATATTTTAAAACCTTTAAAACCCATCAGTTATTTATTATTTATTTTTTATTTTTGTTTTTGTTCTATTTGTATTATTTCTTTGTGAAATTATTTATTTATCTCAATTTTCTCTCATTTTTTAATTATTCTTGTTTTTTGAAATATAGATTTTTATTTATTTTATATTATGTTTACTATTGATTTTCTTTTTAAATGTTAGTATA
>NW_019651700.1:0-651 GCF_002806865.2 Cucurbita pepo subsp. pepo
TAATAGGTCTTCCATCTTCCGGTACCTGGCCGAGAGGTTGAACGGTTGCTCGGTGTCCTTGGCGGCATGTCCTCTAGACTCCACGTCTTGTTCGGCCGCCTCTTCTTCGAGTTGGCGCGCCGCCAGTCCAGGTGGTTCACCTCTTCCTAATAGGTCTTCCATCTTNCTTTAGGATGTAAAGGCAGTTTGCCGTGCACCGAACTTGCGTGAGCAACCGTCGTCGATCATCGCGGATCCCAAGTAGCCTGCGTTTGATGGAAATGTGGCAGCCAGCCTTATCGAGTTGACCCAGGCTCACAATATTAGCCTTGAGTCTCGGGATGAAGTAGACGTCGGTCAGCTTGTGATGATTTCCTCCCTTGCCGATGAATAGGATGGTGCCGTGCCCTTCAATCTCGAATTTCACCGTCCCGTGAATCCCCGAGTCAAGCTTGGAGAATGCAGACTTGGCCTCAGTCATATGGTTTGTTGCCCCCTGTCGACGAATAGGATGGTGCCGTGCCCTTCGATCTCGAATTTCACCGTCCCGTGAATCCCCGAGTCAAGCTCGGAGAATGCAGACTTGGCCTCGGTCATATGGTTTGTTGCCCCCGTGTTGAGAACCCATCGACGGTGCTCTTGCTGCTCGCCTCTTTCACCGATTTGAGCGAG
>NW_019651701.1:0-651 GCF_002806865.2 Cucurbita pepo subsp. pepo
ATTTCACTTGCTGATTATCCTTGCTGATTGTTGAAAAACAACAAGTGGTATCAGAGCCAGGTTGAAGCCATCAGTGGTATATCATTGCGGAGGAGCCAACCTTATCAATAGTTAAGTTGAATAGCTCAAGTGGTTAGAGCGTCGACCTAATGATGCATAGGTCTTAGGTTCGAGTAGAGGAAGATGGCGTACAAAGTTCGTAATGTACGGCTAGTCAGTAGCCATTAAAAGNTAGGTCTTAGGTTTGAGTAGAGGAAGATGGCGTACAAAGGTCGTAATGTACNGAAGATGGTGTACAAAGTTCGTAATGTACGGCTAGTCAGTAGCCATTAAAAGTGTCAAAAAAATGGTAGTCAATGATCTAAACTTATGACCTAAATCAAATGTGTATGAATTCTCGGATGAAACTGAGCAATTTTAATGACTTAACCTAAGGGACCTTCTTTTATATTAGAGTTCACCTTTCCACTTTGAAAATCTAATCGATACAGAACAAATTTTTTTCCTTAATTCTCCGTCATCACATTTAACTCCTCAAAGGTCACCACAACTCATCCTCGATTATAATCCTAATGGTAAACTTCAGGTAGAAGGTATGTGTACGTGCATATACACAATAGAAAGAGAGATAAAATACACAAGAACACATCT
>NW_019651702.1:0-651 GCF_002806865.2 Cucurbita pepo subsp. pepo
GCCTAAGTCTTTCATTTCAAATGTTTTAGAAAGCTGATCTTGAGCTTATCAACCTCCACCTGTCTCTTTGAAGCAATTAACATATCATCAACATATAAGAGCAAATAGATAAACGATCCATCATCCAGACACCGATAATATACACAATGATCAAATTGGCTATGAGTATACATATGCTTTACCATGAAATGATCAAACCTTTTATACCATTGGCGAGGAGATTGCTTCAGCCCATACAAAAATTTCTTCAATCTGCATACTAAATGTTGTGTCCAACTACTCGAAAACCAACCGGTTGCGCCATATATATTTCTTCTTCCAAATCTCCATGGAAAAAAGCAGTTTTTACGTCGAGTTGTACAAGCTCAAGATTAAATTAAGCAACCAAAGCCAACAAAATTCGAATGGAAGAATGTTTTACCACAGGTGAGAAAATTTCATTGTAATCAATTTCATTTTGTGCATAGCCTTTAGCCACAAGTCGAGCCTTATAACGTATACCAGAAGAATCTTTTTTTTTTTTTTTTNTACCTTTTGGAATGGGAGTTGTACCAAATCCCAAGTTTGATTTATCTCCCATGATGCTATCTCCTGATTCACAGCCTCTTGACAGTGTAAGCTATCTAGGCTCTGAATAGCATCTTTGTAACT
>NW_019651703.1:0-650 GCF_002806865.2 Cucurbita pepo subsp. pepo
GAATCCGATTAAAATTGTCAAAACAAGATTAAACTTGTTATCGGGGATCAAAGTCGGGCCACTCGAGCGACAAGAAGGAATGCTCACCCTTGTACTGCAACGACCTCTGAACATTAATAACTCGAGCGACAAGCGTAAATACTCACCACTGTACCACTGCAACGACCTCTAAACACATATTATTTGTTAACACACGAGATTTCATAAACCATTTTTTAGGCTAGGAACAACAATCAAGTTCCGACTTTCGTCCAACTACCGTGGTTGGGGATCGAACCCAAACTGCCGGCATGACAGGTTCACCGTTGTCCAATATCGAGTTCCGTCAAAACTACGGAAATAAAATTAACATCGCCGTTGCTGGGGAACGAACCCAGGTTCACACTGTCCAATTTCGAATTCCGTTAAAACTACGGAAAACAAAATCAAAATCGCACCGTTGCCGTGGATCGAACTCGGGTCACCTGCGTGACAGGCAGGAATACTCACCACTATACTACAACGAGTCATAAAAGATAAGTTGTTTGTTAACGCTCCAGATTTTACCAATCGTCTTTAGAAAGAGTGATCCGTCGTTCACGATCTAGATTTTATCCGTCGAAGATACGAAACAAGCAATCCAGTTTCAAATCCGGTGAAAATTGTCAAAA
>NW_019651704.1:0-650 GCF_002806865.2 Cucurbita pepo subsp. pepo
TATTCCTAATGCAATATAAGAGAGTTGCATTTGAGAGAAACACATGGGGTGCCTTAATGAAATATTTTATGATAAATAAAACTTATAATATGTTGCATAAACATTTCTTCTGGCCGAAGATGAAACACAATCTTGATAAGTTTTGTAGCCAATGTTTTAAATGCAAAGAAGCTAAATCTAGATCAGAACAAAATGGATTGTATACTCCTTTGAATGTACCTAACAAACTTTGGACAAATATATCTATAAATTTTGTTCTTGGTTTAGCGCACACTAAACAGGGTAAAGATAGTATTTTTGTTGTTTGAGAAATTTAGTCAAATGGCTCATTTTATTGATTGCAACCAAACGGATGATGCAAATTATGTTAGTGATAAGAATGTTAAATTTTTAAGCAACTTTTGAAAAGTATTGTGGGGGTAAATTGGGTATCAAATTATTGTTTTCAATTGCATATCATCCTCAAATCGATGGACAAACTGAGGTGGTTTACAGAACATTAGTATTATTGATTAGGGCTATTATTTTTAAGAATATTAAGTCTCGAGACGAATGTTTGCCATTTGTAGAGTTTGCATACAATAGAGCAATTCATATTACCACTCATTATCTCCTCTCGAAGTTGTTTATGGATTTAATCCACTTACACC
>NW_019651705.1:0-650 GCF_002806865.2 Cucurbita pepo subsp. pepo
TTATTTTTAATTTTCTTTTATTTTTATTCTTTATATTTTTAAATATCCCATTTATATTCGTAAAAATTTGTGGTTATTATAATTTTTACTCTAAAATAAATAATAAATATATATATTTTTATAACCGAACAATTTAGACCCTACAATATTCTTTTTATTTATTTTTTCTTGTAATAGCTCAAGTCCACTACTATTCGATATTGTCCATTTTAGCTCATTACATATCACCGGTTTCAAGGAGACACTTTTACAACAATGTTTCGTTTTTCTCTCTAACCAACCTGTGATCTCTCAGTTTCAATTCTCATGCTAATAAAGGTATTTAAAAAAAATAATTATATTTTAAAAAATAAGTTACACAATTAAAAAAAAAAAAAACAATTTATAATTTAGTTCAATATTTATTTTGGTGAGAATGGTTTTAGCAACATAGAAGGCATTGGAAATTGCGGCGCGTGGTGAGTGGACCCTTGGAAATTTGGAGCGGAAAGGAGGACAAAAATGGAGTCCTCAAGGCTTCCAGGTGCCACTCTACGAAGCATGGCTTCAGCCGGAAACCTCTGCGCTCCACTCTTCTTCTTCTTTCTCCTTCCATTCCTTCCCATTGTAAACACCATAAATTTCTTGATTCCCCCAAACCCTTCTCTTCA
>NW_019651706.1:0-650 GCF_002806865.2 Cucurbita pepo subsp. pepo
AGACTATTTGAGTGTAGAAATGGATCAAGGCAGAAGTTTCGATTCTATAAATTGGCCTTGAGAAGGGACTTGAGACAACAGGTTGGTAAGCTGTTTTATTGTATGTAGAAATGGATCAATGGGAAGCTCCAAATCCATAAAAAAAATGTTGAAGAGACTTAAACGGTATAAAAAAAATGTTTCTATTATTGTGTGTAGAAATTGACTATTGTGTGTAGAAATTGGCCAGGGCCGACGTTGTGACTCCATAAATCTATTTTGGAAGACGTTGTGACTCCATGAATCTATTTTGGAAGAGACTTAGACTCCACAGTAGTTGTAGTTGTTAGGGTGAGTGCTCCTATTGAGTGTAGGAAGAGTGCTCCTATTGAGTGTAGGAAGAGTGCTCCTATTGAGTGTAGGAAGAGTGCTCCTATTGAGTGTAGGAACAGGACAAGACGAAAATGGTGATTCCATTAACTGGACCTAACTGGTGACTTGGGATTGCATAGGTAGTTGACTCATGATGAGGAATTGCTTAGAACTCCGAAGCTTACACACAAGTTTAGATAGCTATATGACTAGGCCCAAACTTCTTGGAGCCTAGAGAAAATCTTGTTGTAACTTACCATGATGAGGATGCAAACTTCCTATGTACAATAAATCTTCAA
>NW_019651707.1:0-650 GCF_002806865.2 Cucurbita pepo subsp. pepo
TAGGATATCAAGCAAGCTATTAGGTTAGCCAAGGATCGTTAACCCATTGTATGAATTCGACGATAGTTGTTCAAATGAGACATATAAATATGAGAGCCCACGAGGTTTTGAATTTGAAATTTTAATATTCATAATTACGTTATTGTGTAATCTCACATCGGTTGGAGAGGGGAACGAAGCATTTCTTATAAGAGTATGGAAACCTCTCCTAATAAATGCATTTTAAAAACCTTGAAAGAAAGTCTAAATATACAATATCTGCTAGGGGTAGGCTTAGGTTGTCACAAATGATATCATAGTCAGCCACCGAGTGGTGCACCAGCAAGGACGTTGGGTCTCCAAGGAGAGTGAATTGTGAAATCTCATATCTTAGAGCGGGTAACGAAACATTCCTTATAAGGGCGTGAAAATCTCTCCCTAATCGACGCGTTTTAAAAACTTTGAGGGAAAACTCGAAGGAAAAGCATAAAGAAGACAAAATATATATATATATATATATATATATATTTTAAAGTATAATGTTTCATATTATGACGTGGTTTCATTTTTGTTAAAATCAAAATTATATTAATATAACATATTATTCTAAAACATATATAATTATTATTTTTGTTTATAAATATATTATGAAAGAAAAATTTAAATATTTG
>NW_019651708.1:0-650 GCF_002806865.2 Cucurbita pepo subsp. pepo
ATCAGGCTCCATAACCTAACACATATAGGCCCGCGAAATGAGTACTGGCAGGTCTAGAGCCCAGAATTCCAAACCTGATAGGTTTGTGAGACCAGGCACGAGAATCTTAGAGATGCATGAATCCAAGTCTAAGCCACCAAGTTCCACCCTAGAAAGAATAGTAGGTCACCACGGTAACTGTAGGTAGCTCACTACAATTGAGAAGTGTGGATAGTATCATCAGAATCTCCACTTCCCTCTTTGCGCCGATACCGTACCGTCGAGACAGAGCTCCGGTACAGAGATCGTTGAGCTTGGCAAATCCGGATAGGGAAGTGTGACAGGTGCCCAAACCTAGTGGTGATAGCTAAGGGGTCTTCTGAACAGGACTCCTGGGCCGTAGATACCCGTCCCTGAGCGGAGGACGTGGAGCCACGTAGGACGACTCAGTAGCTGACCGGCACACAGGGGGTCGCACCCCGAATTTAGTGGATGTATGGTCCCGTGTTAGGGTTGTCAGCTAACCTCCACGGATGATGTTCAGAGAGAGTCACGTATTCAGATCCAGCCATACGATCCCCTCAGATTTACTTATGAGGTCGCGCCTCACCTCAGGACACTGATCATTTCATTGAATAAGATGGGCAAGCCTCCTAAGATACAGAAAAGAG
>NW_019651709.1:0-650 GCF_002806865.2 Cucurbita pepo subsp. pepo
AATATATAAGAAGATTTGATCCTAAATTAATTTCTTATAACTATAACTCTAAAGAAATAGGATTTTACTGTGATAACCGACCAAAATCTCTAAATGTGACGTCTGCTTATGTTTTAAAGCCATTTTACTTCTGAAATCTGACCCTTGTTGTTTGGGAAGGTTGTTGTTTTTTTAATTAATTAATTAATTAATGATGATTATTATTATTTTAACTATTTTTATAATTATTTTTATTTCTTTATTTCTTTATTTATTTTTGGGCTATTACATGAAAACTCGTTTCTAAACTCGTGATTCGAATCACTCCACAAGAGGTTTGATCACTACACTTGAATGACTCTAGCATCTAAACACATGAATATGCAAAGAAGATCTTAGCTCTCAACAAAGCTAAAAAAAAATAGAAATTCTATTCCTTTTTAATTAAAAAATTTGATGTCCCGAATCAAAGAAAACGAGGCTTTATATAGCCTTTACAACCTTAACCTATATGACACATCACTTCCAAATTAAATTTGCTACTAAATGAGAAATACCCATAACCTCCATATTAAAATGGCCAGTTAACGATGAAATATGGTAACCTATTTTGGTTACGATATAACCTTGACTTTTAAATTAAAAACAACCAAATATTTAAATTATAATTA
>NW_019651710.1:0-650 GCF_002806865.2 Cucurbita pepo subsp. pepo
AAAAAAAAAAAAAAAAAAAAAAAAAAAAAAAAAGCAAAAGAAAAGACCATAAAAAAGGAGAGAAAAAAATGTGTGTTTTTAAGAAAGAGAGTGAATTAGGTGCTTCAATATGATCCAATTAAAGTGGGTAGTAGGGTTCTTTATTTCATGCCCTAAGAAAGGAACATGACAATACTTGTGATACAAAATCCACTCATCTTCAACACTCCTAACACCAACAGTTCATGTTCATGTTCATCAAAGTTCTACGTTGGATCTTTATAAATATATTTCATGAATTGATAATTGTTTATGTTCCCCCTCCTTTGTGTGTGTGTATAAAGAATCATTTGTTAGATAACAGAAGAATGAGAAAAAGGGGGGAAAAAAGAAGCATTTTCTTAGGTCATTTGGCACCTTCCTGGCATCTCTCCACCACCATCGATAGAGCAAGAAGATATGAGTTTGCAGATGTTAACATATATTTATTTTGCCCCACGATCATGTGTTGAAAGGTGCTGCTGATTAAACATGCTTTAAAAGGACCCACTAACCGAACTTTTTCTTTCCCATCTTAATGTTGTAAATCATTGTGAAAATGAATTGTATTTGAATAGCCAACCCAAAAATGTGTACACGTTTCTTCTCTCTACCTATCTACTATCATCATT
>NW_019651711.1:0-650 GCF_002806865.2 Cucurbita pepo subsp. pepo
CGATATTTTAAGCTCGTTGATGTTAAGTTGAACGATTTCAATAAACGGTTCAGAATGTTTTAGTTTGGAGGTGTAGGTTTAAGAAACCTAAAATTAATAATATAATCGAGAGCAAATTTGGAATAGGATATGTTATTTCTTGCTTCCTTGATTCACAAATTTAATTTTGCTTCTTCTAACCTTTGTTTCCTTTTTATTAGGACTTTTTGTAGTGAATGTACCAATGATGTCTCGCTTAAGTTGTGATGGACGAGTAAGTTGCGATGGTTGACGACATCCCGAGACTGGGATGACGTTAAGACATATGAGTCATGTCGATTGGAAACCAAGTTGACAAATGACTTAACCTAGTGTAGAGGCAAGGCGGTTGTATCACAAACGATTGAACATGTACACGCAGACAACATGTGTGGTTCAACAAACTTGGATTCCACACAAGTAATGTTGTTTAGTTGACGAAGACAAATCTTGCCTAAAACTCAATGAAGCCATGAAGTTGGGGCAAAAATTATATATGAGTGTTGAGGATTATTGAGAGTGAGTCACACATCGGTTAATTTACTGGAAAATCATGGGTTTATAAGTGAGGAATACTATCTCTATTCGTACGAGGCTAAGCCCAAAGCAAAACCATGAGAGTTTATGTTAAG
>NW_019651712.1:0-650 GCF_002806865.2 Cucurbita pepo subsp. pepo
TCCCACTTCTCACATCTCATATTATTGTGAGGAAAAATGTGAGACTTGACTCGTTAGGGGACTCGTTAGAATATCTGTGTTCTGTGTAAAAGTTCGAATTAGTTATCTTACACACCATGTCACAAACAACCAACCATGCTTCGTCCGACTTCGCTAGAAGGAGGGCTTTAACCTCCAACCTTGTGGTTAACAGCCACACGCTCTAACAAACTGAGCTATTCCAGCCAACAATTTGTTGCAGTCCAAGAGCATAATTAGTTTCTGCTCTCGTTCGTTATATATCGCTGTCACCCTCATGGTTTTAAACCGCATCTACTAAGGAGAAGTTTTCAGACCATTGTAAGAAATGTTTCTTCATCTCTCCAATCGATGTGGGTTCTCACGGCGTCCTCACTGGCGCATCGCCTGATGACTAGCTCTTATATCATTCGTAAAAGTCCAAGCGCACAACTAGCAAACATTGTCCATTTTTTCCCGTTAGGTATTGCCATCAGCCTCACAGTTTTAAAACACGCCGATTAGAGAGAGGTTTTCGCCGCTCATTAGGATTGTTTCGTTCCTCTCTCCAACAATTAATAAATATTATCTATTTTAATCTGTTACGTATCGTCTTCAGCCTCACAGTTTTAAAACGCGTCTACTATGGAGAC
>NW_019651713.1:0-650 GCF_002806865.2 Cucurbita pepo subsp. pepo
ACCTACTCCTTGTTCTTCGAGAGAAATATTTCCATCTTCAAATCGCCTTCCATAAATTTTATTGGATAAACATTGATTACCCAACAAGAATATCACGTAATGGTGCATCACTAAATGAGTTGTTATGCAATAAGTTGTACGGTCGTATTCGATCCATCCCCTAATCACGAACATGAAAAAAAAGTATGTTGTCAAAATGAGCATAACTTAACGATAATTGACATGTTCTTTTTATTAAGATCAGAAGTTCGAATCTCCAATTTTTATATTATTTTCGTACCATTTTTAAGTGTCGTATTTAAAGTGAATCTAAGTGGTTTAAACAATTATACGTTTAAATCCCACTTTTTAATATAAAATGCCCTTGTTCACGATCTTATACTTCATTAGCATCAGGGTTCCACAAACGAAACTAAAAACGGATTCATTCATACATTTTGTGCATAGTGATTATGAAATGAGAGAATTTTTTTATGCAAAAATTCTATTTATTCGATAATAAGAATGAGAGCATTTAGACGTGAAAAAATGATCATTTAAATAAATTATAACCGAGAATATGGTTGAACCTAACGTTTCAGCTAGTCATAGCTTGCAAAGGTATTTACACAATCGTTATGATAACTTGATCGACACAATATCAACAATCT
>NW_019651714.1:0-649 GCF_002806865.2 Cucurbita pepo subsp. pepo
TAATAAAATGTAAATTAAGAAAGAACACTTATTATCTAAAATAAACTAATATAATAAAATTGTTAGAAGTAATTAAGAGAATAAAAAAGAATATTTATTTATGAAAAAAAAAATTATTTTGAATAAACTCAAATAAATGTAATTAATTATTTAATTATAATAAATCAATAATAATTTATTTAAATGTATATATTTTTCCCGAATTTATTAAATAAATGAATTATTTAAATACTAAAATTAAATAATGTCATTTCTATAAAACAAACTTCCCTTTCCGTGCATCCTATTTTCCGACATTTCTATACTGTATTATATTTTATTGAACTCTTTTTGTAAACATTTATAGGTAAAGAGTAAATTAAATTAAAAAAAAAAATTAACATTTTAAAATTTGAGTTCGTCATCAACCAATTTTCTATTAATTATTAATACAAATTTAAAGCGACAGTGTATTTTTACTAACAAATATTATTTTTTTTATTTTCTAAAAAAAAGACATTATAAGAATAAAAAGTGTCGAATTTTTATTCATTAGAAAATACTTTTTAATAAAAAAAAAATAAAAATAAATTGACACTTTCTCAACCCAGCGAGCCTCACCGGCATTGCATCCAACTTTCCTCGGCCCAGACAGATCACCGCGCTTCAG
>NW_019651715.1:0-649 GCF_002806865.2 Cucurbita pepo subsp. pepo
GTCATCAATAATAGTGAAAATGAAGAAATATTGCTACCCAAACAGTCGAAACAAATGAATATTACTTTTAGGAGCCATAGTAATCCAATCTTGTGGTTTCAATTGGGCCTACAAACAATTTGACCCAAAGCCAAATTTAAATGGGCCTACAAACAGTTTGGCCCAAAGCCCAAATTTAAATGGGCCTACAAACAATTTGACCCAAAGCCCAAATTCAAATGGGTTAGGCCCAATATAGAAAAAAATCAAATCAAAATTATTGGGCCAGGTCATTAAAGCCCAAATCCACGATATACTCCTAGAAAGCTCTTAAATATTAGAGTTAATTCATGAAAGTTGATTTTTTTAGCATTTTTAGTAAAACACGGGATGTTTCATTCCCTAAATTAGCGGATGTGGGACTTTCATCATCTAACAGTTTCCACATTACACTGTTCTATGTGCACCGGATCCTTGGAACGTGACGATTTAGTTCGAATCTTTAATAAAATCTCAGATGTTTAACTCGATGTTATTATATTAATAATCAAAACAACCTATGAACATAGTTTGCATGTTTGAACAAGATATCATGTCTCAAACAAATAATAGTTAGAATCAAAATTATCCTAAATTATTATTATTATTATTATTTTTTTTTTTTTTTTTT
>NW_019651716.1:0-649 GCF_002806865.2 Cucurbita pepo subsp. pepo
TGTGATCCTTTGGTTTATGATACTCAGTGTTAGCATTTGGTTTGATGCTTCCTCAATCGTGCTGTTGTGAGTGCTTTTCGTAGCAGTCGGTTTCGTTTTGTTTGACGAAAAGCTAGTGGTACTAGTGAAATCGGACGACGTTTGTGAGATCCCATATGGGTTGGGGAAGAGAACGGAGTATTCTTTACAAGGGTGTGGAAATCTCTTCCTAACAGATACGTTTTAAAGCCTAGAGGGGAAACTCGGGAGGGAAAACCCAAAGAGAACAGTATCTACTAGCGGTGGGTTTGGGATGTTACAAATGATATTAGAGTCAAACAACGGGCGATGTGCCAGCGAGGAGGTTGAACTCCGAAGGGGGTGGACACAAGGCAGTGTGCCAACAAGGACTCTAGGCCCTAGGGGATGGGTTGGGGGGTCTCACATCGATTAGAGAAGGGAACGAGTGTCAACAAGGACACTGGATTCCGAAGGGGGTGAATTATGAGATCCCACATCGGTTGGGGAGGAGAACAAAGTATTCTTTATAAGGGTGTGGAAACCTCTTCCTCGCAGACGCCTTTTAAAACTTTGTGGGGAAGCCCAAACAAAACAATATCTAACGGCTAGCTTGGGCTGTTACAGAGTTTTTTTTTTTTTTTTACTACTA
>NW_019651717.1:0-649 GCF_002806865.2 Cucurbita pepo subsp. pepo
CCTAAAATATCGAATGGTCGACTTTAAGTGAAAATATTGGTATCTCGACCACTGTTTCTCGGTCTTCTCTCATTCAAATGTGGCGTCAATTCATTCACGTACTCTTCTACTTGTGTGAGATTCGTATTGGTTTGAGAGGGGAACGAAGCGTTTCTTACAAGGGTGTGGAAACTTTTCTCTAGTATGCATTTTCTTTGAGAGGAAGCCCACGAGGAAAAATCTAAAGAGGACAATATTTGCTATCGGTGGACTTGGGCTTGGGCTGTTACAATGGTATAGAGACAGACATCAACCGGTGCGCCAGCGAGAACGCTGAGTCCCAAAAGAGGTGGATTGTGAGATCTCACATCGATTGGAGAGGAGAATAGACGGTAGATGCTAAGCTCCGAAGGGAGAAGAATTGTGAGATCCCATATTGATTAAAGAGAGGAACACGTGTCAGTAAAGACCTGGGCTTCGAAGGAGGGAGAATTGTGAGATCATCGATTAGAGAGGGGAACGAGTAATATCGAGGACGTTGGGGCTCGAAGGAGGTAGATTGTGAGGTCTCACATCGGTTGGAGAGGGGAATAACGTTTCTTATAATGGTGTGGAAACCTCTTCCTGGAAGAATTGTGAGATCCCACATCGATTGGAGAGGGGAACGAGT
>NW_019651718.1:0-649 GCF_002806865.2 Cucurbita pepo subsp. pepo
TATGAAGATGAGGCCCTAACACCACCCTCCTCAATGCCATCGAAGAGAGCAACCCTATTGTTGCGCAATTCCCTGCACTCCAAGAGATCATATTACAAGTAGAACGACGAGCACTTCGGAAGATCAACCCAAGATTCATTTGATAAAAATCAACTTGCCACTGCAAGCACACACTCTTCCGTTTATGGCTAAGAAAGAGGACTTTCAGAACTTCCATTCAACTTTCAAGGGTGCATATAAGGGCATGAGAAAAAGAAATTTGTATTTTGAATAGAAGTTTAACATAAAAATTGAGAACTAAAGAATGAAAATCAGTAAATGTCAATATGCATACCAAAATCATTGCCAAATATCAATTAAGATATAGGAAATGAAATTCATTTCGAAAATAAACATGTCATCAAGATTAATCTATACAATTCTGGATCAGTAGCCAATTATCCAAAATGGTGTTAATGCCAAATCACTTAACAGTTCGAATAATTCAAGTACAGGCATAGAAAGTCATAGCATAACATAAGGAGTTGAATATTACATGTCTAAAGAACAGATATCATGAATTTCAAGACTATATCAGTGTCTGCAAACAGAATCAAGAAATGCTTGAAAAAAAGAAAAAAAAAAAAAGAAATTAATGTGAATTAAATTA
>NW_019651719.1:0-649 GCF_002806865.2 Cucurbita pepo subsp. pepo
CTACAGCACCTGTTGCTCTAGCTAATTGTCCTCCCTTCCCAAGTGTGATTTCTATATTATGTATGGCCGTGTCTATGTTAACCGGAGTTTTGGGCCTTTAATAAACAAACTTTAAATATTGATTAGCTACTTAATTATATCCTATAGCATGTTTAAAAAATATATTATTTTTTCAATATATTTAATTTTTTAGTGGAAATTGAGATTTAGAATGATGTGGTAGTGACCTAGAATAAAAATTTGGATTTCTACGAGTAATTTTAAGACCTTATGAAAAGTCAAAGTCAAATAGTAATTTTAAGACGTTACGAAAAGTCAAAGTCAAAAGGTAAAATAAAATTGAATGTTTTCGGAAGTTTCCTATTTTTTTCAATATCAATTCAAATTATATCACTGTCATGTTTTTAATTAATCTTTTTTAAAAGAACAAAAAAAAATAAAGATGAAGTCAAAGACTTCATTTATTTAAAACAAATAATGTGAGTAATTATTTAAATTAAATTACCCCACCACCTAATAATTATATTTAAGCCTCTATCCAACATGAGTCCAACTGAATTTGTTAATATTAAAACCATATACTTTTTCTATCAAATATTNCATTTTTGACGTATATATTCATTTTAAAGTACGATAAAAATGTAACATT
>NW_019651720.1:0-649 GCF_002806865.2 Cucurbita pepo subsp. pepo
ATCTTATAGAAACACACCACAACACTCTGAAATAATAGACAACTCTATCAGGAATAAGATAAAAAAAAAAAAAAGAATTGAAAGCTTTGGAGATAGCAACAATGGAGGCTTTTTTTTAAAAAAAATTAGATCGAGGAAACAAATGTTGTGTGTTGTGTTGTGAAAAATACTAAGAGGTGATAAGTTTAAATAGCGATTAAGTTGTAAAAATAGGAATTGATACCGATCACTAAAACGTGAACTGAAACGTGAACCACGAAAAATAATAATTATTTATTTTTAAATTTATCGTAAAAAAATTATAGACCACATGTTTCATTTAAATATATATATATATTATTTTAAAAACATTTTAAATTCATTTTTATTATATCTATATCTATATATATATATATATATATAACATATTTAAATGTAAAACTATAAAAAAAATGTTAGTGAAAACGAGTAACATTTTAAAAATAATTAAAAGTTTTATAAATTTAAATGAAATCCTTCTAATTGAAATGATTTTGTAATTCAAATAATTATCTTTACGAAAACTAAATGAAATCAATTATCCATTTAAAAGTANAACTAAATGAAATCAATTATCCATTTAAAAGTAATAACTAGTTTTCATAAATGTAAATGAAATCTTTATAATTTC
>NW_019651721.1:0-648 GCF_002806865.2 Cucurbita pepo subsp. pepo
ACCTACTCCTTGTTCTTCGAGAGAAATATTTCCATCTTCAAGTCGCCTTCCATAAAATTTATTGGATAAACATTGATTACCCAACAAGAATATCGTGCATCACTAAATGAGTTGTTATGCAATAAGTTGTACGGTCGTATTCGATCCATCCCCTAGTCACGAACATGAAAAAAAAGTATGTTGTCAAAATGAGCATAACTTAACGATAATTGACATGTTCTTTTTATTAAGATCAGAAGTTTGAATCTCCAATTTTTATATTATTTTCATACCATTTTTAAGTGTTGTATTTAAAGTGAATCTAAGTGCAACGTTTAAACAATTATACGTTTAAATACCACTTTTTAATATAAAATGCCCTTGTTCACAATCTTATACTTCATTAGCATCAGGGTTCCACAAACGAAACTAAAAACGGATTCATTCATACATTTTGTGCATAGTAATTGTGAAATGAGAGAGAATTTCTTTATGCAAAAATTCTATTTGTTCGATAATAAGGATGAGAGCATTTAGACGTTAAAAAATGATCATTTAAATAAATTATAACCGAGAATATCGTTGAACCTAACGTTTCAGCTAGTCATAGCTTGCAAAGGTATTTACGCAATCGTTATGATAACTTGATCGACACAATATCAACAATCT
>NW_019651722.1:0-648 GCF_002806865.2 Cucurbita pepo subsp. pepo
GCCTCGTCAACCATTCCCTTAGCTACCATTTTGTCTACCCTATCAGATACAAAGGATTGCAATACAGGTATTGACACATCTACCCAAAGAAAGCAACATTCATATCTCGACTGAAAGTTCGAGTCAACTAAGGTTTCAATATAAGAATTCGAGCCACCAGCGATAATCGGGAGCCGACCACGGCTACAAATAGAATCCAAAGATAACATAGTCATATCAGAGAAGTCAGTTGCCGAGAAGTCACAAAAGGGATCAATAACTCCAAGCAAGTGATGCGGTACACCACGTTGTTCTCTCTTCGTGACCTTATTTGTTACTATATCTAGCCCATCGTAAACTTGCATTTTATCAGAGTTTATAACTTCCATCGAGTATCGGGTAGCAATGTCGATCGACAACCGAGACTTACCCGTGCCAGTAGCGCCGATCACGATCACCACCTTCTCTTTTCCGAGCTTGGGGAGATTGAAGAACGGGTTGGAGTTTATTCTTCTAGGAGGAAGATTTATCAATGGTTGAGTGATAATCTCTTTGCTCATGAACATGGTGGACACATTCATGCTTATAAATCTAATAATTTCATCATCAAAGTATACCAAAATTAGCCAATCATATGAAAAGAAAAATTGAAGAATATCAAGAGAGAGA
>NW_019651723.1:0-648 GCF_002806865.2 Cucurbita pepo subsp. pepo
TATATATATATATATATATATATATATATATATACTTTATTTTAAATACAATACAAGTTACAATTTTGGAGGCAAATAAATGAGGGTGGAAACAAAGGAAAAAAAGTAAATAAATAAATAAGGAAATTTGTCAGAATCCGCCAACTGGAATAAAAGTCAGATCTTTTGGCTTCTCATTATTCATCTTCTAAAATATCTCTCTCTTATTTAATCCATCCAGATATTTTCACCGCTCTCCTCCAAGCCCCAATCTTCCCCACCTTCTCGACTACACTTTTCTTCCCTACTCGCTCTCTCCTTCCTCCACCTGTCCCCCAAATTATTACTCTCTTTTTCCCTGCCATATACTCCCAATCAATAAACACAAATTCATATAATTTCGGGTTAAATTACACCATATTCATTTTATTTCTAATATTTTAAAGATATACAATAAAGTTTGTAAATTATAAAATACATTTTAGATTTTTATTTAATCAACCAACACGGAAAAATGGAGGATTTAATTATGATGGTATTATGTTTATTATTTTTTTTAAAAATACGTGTGAGAGAAGGAAGGCGAGTAGCGAAAACGCCTTATGTGTTAATCTGTACTCGCGTTTGGGAGGGGAAAAAGGGGAAGGCAGCGAAAAGGAGAGGGGAACC
>NW_019651724.1:0-648 GCF_002806865.2 Cucurbita pepo subsp. pepo
AATGTGCGACATTTTTTCTAACCCGGCGAACAAGTCAACTATGAGAAATTTGGACTGCATAGACAATAATCGCGTATGCTCGAGCCTCGGGTCACGTTTGAGGGAATTTTTTTTAGAAAACGTGACCGAGGAAATATGTTGAAAACAACTTTAAAGAAAGCAATGTTATAAGCTAAAAGCACATGAGAAACAACAACGACTTTGATAGCATATAACCAAGGTATGAAGAAATGACATTTAGTCACATTCCCATATAGTACATTTTGGGCCATTTTAGCCCTGGCGGGGTGACCGGTCATACACCCCCGCATTGGCACAACAATACTAGTAAAGACCTATCTAACATGAAAGAAAATGAAAGTAGTTTGAAATGGGCATGGGACCGTTGACTGCAAATCATTGACTAGCATAGTTGAGACATGCGACATGTGTCTACAAGAAACATGCTTTGGGCAATTATGACCGTGACATCCACCCCCACTCAATTGGTTGACATCTCTGTCAAAGGATTCTTCACACACTCAACGTTGTAGGATGAGATTGACTTCAGGTCTCTCGACACGCTTCTAGCCGTTCGCAGTATTGATCAGTTTTTTCCAATCTACTTGGAACTATTGAAAACCACTTCTCGATTCGTTGACTCTTCAT
>NW_019651725.1:0-648 GCF_002806865.2 Cucurbita pepo subsp. pepo
ACAATTATGTGACGTTAATCTAATTTTTGATGGATCATCTATACCAAGTTGCTGGGCTAATCTTTCCACTACATCATCATACGTATAAAGTTTTGACCTACAAAAATCAAGAAAATGCAATAAAGAGACAATATATATAGTAACAACTACAGTCTGTCATAAGACATTTCATTACAAATTGATTCAAGTGGTATGCAATATATAATTGCTATCACGGTAATAAATAATCTAACCACTTACATTTCCAGACAAAAATCATCTTCCTTAGGCTTCTCTATGGATCGAAAATGAACAACCTGGTAACATAAATCAATAGTGCACAACCAATCAGTTTTTGGTAAATTGCACAACAAAATGAGAAAATTCATGTTTCTTGTCCCAAACACGCACACACAAGTAAATCAATAAAGCACATCAGTGTCTGGAAAAGGTTTGCCAGACAATTCTCTGCATGTCAAATAATGAATAAAGAATGGGAAGGTTGAGTAATTTCTGGTCATACATTTGTCCTAAAAATTACATTAAACTATGCAAGGAAACTCTAAATTTCACAATAATCTCAACAGTAAGAAACACAACTCAAAGAACCAAAACAAAATATCAAGGCACTTGGATTGCATCAACACAAATTAACCAAAACTATATCCT
>NW_019651726.1:0-648 GCF_002806865.2 Cucurbita pepo subsp. pepo
TGTTCGAATTCAAATTAGGGAATATGTGTTACATATATACGTTATATTTAACGGCATTTTTGTTTATTTACTAATTAAGCAAAAAGAGAGAATCAGAGATATTTAAATAAGATTTAAATATTTTAATTATAAATAGTGATTCATAATCAATATGTGTCGGAATTGATTGGGATTGACATTTTATTTAATGTTAAATATTAATTAAATTGTTTAATTAATCATTTAATATTATTTTGATTTGAATTAATTTGTTGAATTAAAATAAACAAAGTCAAAATGTTGACTTCACCTAATGGAAAAATCCATGTTTGAGTTGGTGGAATATTGAGTGTCAATATATGGTTTAACCAAACTTGCATGTTTGCCAAATAAACCCCATAAATTTGAGTGGAATTTTAAGTGTCAAAATTTGGTTTGACCTAACTTGCATGTTTGCCAAATAAACTCCACAAATTTGAGTGGAATGTTGAGTGTCAAAATTTGGTTAATTCAAACTTGCATGCTTGCCACATAATCCCACAAATTTGAGTGGAATTTTGAGTGTCAAAATTTGGTGAACTCAAATTTGCATGAACATGCAAATATGACTCTATAAATAGAGTGCTTGGGAAAAACCTTGAGAAAAACTCTCACAAACTCTCTCTTCAT
>NW_019651727.1:0-648 GCF_002806865.2 Cucurbita pepo subsp. pepo
TATTTTGATTATTCCTATTTTGCCCTCATCTTAACCCGATTTTTGTGTGCGTACTCTATGTTTTTGTTTCATTGTCATGGTATACAATAATGGACTATAGTATATCAATGATAGACTTTATAGTAAACGAGCTTCTTTTGTTTTATAAATAAGGTATATCTGCGAAAGACCTTATAGTAAATGAGCTTGTAGTCGGTCACTAACATACCTTGCACAACCTCCATTTAAGTGCACGACATGTCGTTAGCTTTACCCAATCTTTACATTCTTCAGTGGTCAAGTTTCAACGTTTTCAATGAAATCCTATTTGAAAACTTCCAACGAATTCCCGATCAATTCTTTCGTAGATCACAAGTCAAATTTTTTTTTGTATGAAAAGTAGGTGATTAAGTGACATTTAAGTCGCGTTATTTAATAAAAAATATCGTAAATTATAAGTTTAGTCCATAAATTTTTATATTTATGTCTAATTGATCGTGGATTTAATATATGGAGTTTTCTTAAATTAAATTTTATATCTAATAAAATTATTTATTTTTATTTTTGTGTGGATTAAATTTATAAATATTTTTTTTAAAAACTCGAATAGATCCAACATTTTTTAACATTAAAAGACTGAATAAAAATAAACATGTAAATCAGGCATTT
>NW_019651729.1:0-648 GCF_002806865.2 Cucurbita pepo subsp. pepo
TATAAATTTGAATTATGAAACATCACAACAAAATGATTCATTAATTATAAAATAACAAACTCCGAGCATATTTTTCCTAATTTTCTCTCCTTTGTAATCATAAAAAAGAACAATAAAAAATAATAAAATAATGACATGCTCCCCCTAAGAACATGACATATCACACCGAATAATACCAAGACATATCACACCGAATAATACCAAGACATATCACACCGAATAATACCAAGCTCAAGCTTATTTTTGCAAAAAAAAAAAAATTCTTCATTTAACGGCTTGGTAAAAATATCCGCTAATTGATTATTAGAGTTTACAAAATCAAGAATAATATAGCAATTTTCCACATGCTAATGATGTCTAATGTCGATATGTTTAGTTCTAGAATGATGAACAAGATTTTTGGTTAAATTAATAGCAGTAGTGTTATCACACAATATAGGCATAGGCATAGTATCAAATTTTAATCCAAAATCACAAAAGGGTTTGTTTCATCCAAAGAATTTGAGCACAACAACTAGCAACCCCAATATATTNGGATTTGTTTCATCCAAAGTATTTGAGCACAACAACTAGCAACCCCAATATATTCCGCTGTAGTAGATATGGAAACCGAATTTTGTTTTTTACTAAACTAAGAAACTAATAAAC
>NW_019651730.1:0-648 GCF_002806865.2 Cucurbita pepo subsp. pepo
AAAAAAAAAATTAGATAAGATAAGATACAAATTCATTAAAGAACATGAAAGAATAATTATCAAGAACATAATTCTGACAATGTTATGACTGGAAATTTGCGTGGAAAAACCTTGTTAGATTGCAAGGTAGAGTTATGCTTTAGGAAAGCATATTCAGCGAATGGCAATACGAGAAGGTAGACAATATAAGTAGAGTCGTGATGAACTAAACTGATGGATAAGCAAGAACCACAAGCAGTGGCACACATTTTCAAATATTTAAAGATGTAATAAGCAGAGAAAGAGAAGATTCTATGATCAAGCTAGAGTTTAATCATAGAATGCTGTGTTAAACACAGAGAATTCCAGTATAGCCAAATTCAATAAAGAGTGCAAAGAAATTTAACCAGAACTATATTTTAAAACCAATTATACAGTGAATTCAAAATCATGAGGTCCACACCATTATACTAGCAATTAAGTGCATCAATGGAAAACTTAATGGAAGTTCAACCTCATCAAAAGTACCTGCCAGGGCTTCCCAAATTCATTCAGCGCTTCTGTAAGTGCAGCTTCTGCTTTTTTCCATGTTTCTAAATCTCCAAGGTATTTCTCTGGCCTCTACAACATTTTAGCAAAAAAAAAAAAAAAAAAAAAAAAAAAAAAAAA
>NW_019651731.1:0-648 GCF_002806865.2 Cucurbita pepo subsp. pepo
TTTTTATTGAATAGTCAGCTTATGCAAATGGAAACAGATGCAGTAAACGTGGAGATTAAACATGCGACCTTCAAATCTTTAGTTTGACACTCTCCCAACTGAGCTATCCCCACTAACATTAAAAATAAAAATTCATAAAACTATAAAGACCTTTCAATATTCAATCTGATGCTCTCCCAACTAAATAATCACATGTTTTAGATTGAATAGTAAAGATATGCAACTTAGTCAACTTATGCCAGTTGGATAAAAAACGTGACAGATCTTCTGCTAATTCATTGAGATTTTAAAAAGAAATAATCGCTAATGCAGTGAACGTGNTCATTGAGATTGAGATTTTAAAAAGAAATAATCACTAATGCAGTGAACGTGGATCATTTAAATCTTCAATATGACGCTCTCCGTGAGCTATCCACGCTAATATTAAAATTGAAAATTCATAAGTAAAGGTATTTCCACTAATTCATTATATTTTAAACATAAATAATCACTAATTTTTTAAAGAATAGTCAAATTATACAACCTGAACAAAGTGCGGTGAACGTGGATCAACACATGACTTTCACAGATCTTCAGTCTGACGCTCTCCCAATTGAGCTATCCCTGCGATCATTGGAAATGAAAATTCATCAGTAAAGGTATTTTCGC
>NW_019651732.1:0-648 GCF_002806865.2 Cucurbita pepo subsp. pepo
GCGGGTTTTCCGGCGACTGAGTTTTTTTTTGTTTTTTTTTTTCTCGTTTTCCCTTATTTATTTATTTATTATTATTATATATATTTCTTCCGAACAAACGCATCGATCCATCTTTCTTCCGAACAAACAACACTGGCGCACCCTAGGGGAATATGCTAGGTCGAATGAACCCTTTTATCCCGTAAGTCTTGTAATTGCACCTTTAGTTCTTTCAAGTCTACTAGCGCCATGCGATAGGGTGCTTTAGAAATAGGCCCAGTTCCCGGCTCGAGTTCGATGATGAAGTCGACTGCTCGGGAAGGGGGTATTCCTGGTAGGTCATCCGAATACACATTTGGGAACTCATTTACGATGGACATGTTTTCTAGGGTCTTTTCTTTTTCTCTTACATCTACGGCACATGCTAATATAGTTCAACCGCCTTGTTGGACTAATCTCTTTGCTTTCATCATCGAGACTACCTTTGGGGTAGCCCCGGCATTTGTGCCTTTAAATTTAAAGCTAGGTCCCACCGATGGTGANATATCATGGGTTGTAGCTAGTCAATCCATGCCTAGTACTACGTCGAAGTCGGTCATCTTTACTACTATTAGGAGTACGCTTAGAGTTGGTCGGCTACTATTGCTTGGTCATTCTTTTCTCTATCCT
>NW_019651733.1:0-648 GCF_002806865.2 Cucurbita pepo subsp. pepo
TTCACACTTTGAGAACTTGGCATACAACTTGTTCTCTTTTAAGGTGGCTAGGTCTTTTCAGAGGTGTTCCTGGTGTTCCAAGTCTGTTTTCGAGTACACTAGGATGTCATAAATGAGCACGATCACAAAAGTGTCTAGACAGTCCTTGAACACTCGGTTCATTAATTCCATTAACATAGCTAGAGCATTGGTGAGACCAAATGACATCACCATGAACTTGCAGCGATCATACCTTGTCCTAAATGCTGTTTTTGGTGCGTCTTTCTCTTTACTCTTTATTTAATTGTAACCTGACCGCAGATCTATCTTAGAAAATATCGTTGCTTCTCTTAGTTGATCGAATAAGTCTTCTATTCTAGGCAGAGGATATTTGTTCTTTATGGTTCTCTTGCACAAACACATCTATCCATCTTTCTTCTGAACAAACAACACAGGCGCACCCCAGGGGAATATACTAGGTCAAATGAACCCTTTATCCCATAAGTCTTGTAATTGCGCCTTGAGTTCTTTCAACTCTGCTAGCGCCATCCGATAGGGTTGTTAGGATCGCACAACAATGCACACGCTCGATCTAGATGAACACAAAGAAAAAGGATAGNCCGATAGGGTTGTTAGGATCGCACAACAATGCACACGCTCGATCTAGAT
>NW_019651734.1:0-647 GCF_002806865.2 Cucurbita pepo subsp. pepo
TATTGAACCTATTGATTGAGTCATTCTCCTTCCCCTATTGACTCTTCAACAGTAAAGAAGGGAACCAGCCCAATTTCACTATGTCTGAGTCTTCGCTCCTGAACCGGAACCATATTGAACTGATCTTTCTCCTGAACCTGAAAGCAAGTAAAGACTCTTCCTCAAACCGGAACCTTCTACTCTCTGACCTTTACCTATTTATTCAAACACAAGGTAAAAGAGAAAGAGAAGCGACTTCCCCTTATACTCTATTTATTCCCTTGCCTTCTTTTGAACTCGGTAAAGCTGCTTCGCTCATTCGCTTTATTTTGTCTCCCAGCTTCGCTCCCTGATTGAACTCCTTTACCTTCGCCCCTGAACGTATTTATTCACTGTAAAGACTGAACTCAAGATTAATTAATGAGAGTTTATGAACTTCACTCATTCACCTCTCCCTTCAAACAAAGACAGTAAAGTTCGCTACTTCTCTTTCTCAATCACTACTTCCCCTGAACCTTCAAACACAGTAAACTCATTCACCTCTCCCTATTTATTTATTCTTGAATTGAACTCAAAGATAAGGTAATTTGGAAGTCAATCCTCAAGCAAGAGAAACCCTTTGCCTCTCCTCTCCTCTTCTCGTCTCGTGGCTTGGCCCCTGAACCTGG